>NW_022985371.1:0-1216 GCF_010093625.1 Macroventuria anomochaeta
AGGGTACCATTGTGCTCAGGGAGCTCTGTTCTATCAGCTGACCTTAAAAGATCAACTATTTTTTTCCTAACCCTGACCCCCATTTGCCCATTCATTGCCATGGTCTTTGACTAGACGACTACCCCCTGATTATCACGGCGGTTTATCACGGTCAAACCTCTGCCGCTCCAAGCTCGCTCAGTGATACCCCCTGATTATCACGGCGGTTTATCACGGTCAAACCTCTGCCGCTCCGAGCTCGCTCAGTGATAACCAACCCCTGACGGCTTTCTGTACCTCTGCTCATCCCCGAGAGCCAATCGAATAGTGTCTACAAGCTTTGCTTAAGACACGACTTCAACAAGCTGTTGTCGTGTCGATTGACCGTGTGGAGAGAGCTGCAGATTGACCGTCAGGAGAGAGCCGTTGCCTCGTCAATCGACCGTGTGAGAGATCTGCCAATTGACCGTGTGGAGAGAGCTGCCGATTGACCATAAGGAGAGAGCCGTTGCACTGTCAATTGAGTGTGTGAGAGAGCCGTTGCAGGGTCAATTGACCATGTGTAGAGCCATTGCCCTGACGTGTGAGACAAAAGAGAGCCGTGGCTCTGTTGATTGAGCCTGTGAGAGAGCCGTTGCACTGTCGATTGAGCATATGGAGGAGCTTATCGATATGTGTCCTCCAACATCAACGAACACCAACACCCAAATTGCCCATCAATTTCCTCATGCAATTCATCTGCATTTGATCTGAAATTGATACACACAATTTGATTGCACTATCTGCACGTACTGTGAGAGTTGCATCAATTATTGAGCCCAGGAACAGCGAAGGAATACACGTTGAAAAAGCGAAGGAATACAGTCGAGTGTCTGTGCACACGCTAAATATTTGGCTGGCAAAGCGAAGGAATACACCTGTTTTCCTTTGTAGAATAGAGTGAGAGCTGCTCTGTTACCAGAGCTGCAACTGCGCACTGTAATAAGTAACACACTGGCAGACTGCGCATTGCTTAGATAGTTGCCTACCAACAGTCTACGCTGTCATTGAACAGGTGCTACTTTTGTGTCATCCTGACATGGCTTGCAGCCAACAACAACCCTACCAGTCTTTATACTTGTGTCAGCACCCATTTGTCAGCTCCCATTTGTCAGCACCCATTTGTCAGCACCCATTTGTCAGCACCCATTTGTCAGCACCCATTTGTCAGCACCCATTTGTCAGCACCCATTTGTCA
>NW_022985371.1:1226-184007 GCF_010093625.1 Macroventuria anomochaeta
GTTTGGTTTTCAGCATTTTATTCATTTTGGGGTTAGCACTGTCAGCATTTTATACTAATTGGGAAGGCATGCCAACAACAGCCTACAGCCAGCAGGGAAATCATTTTTTTTGGTAGCAATAGATACCATAGGTCTACAAGTAACTTCCCTGTGCAAAAATAGCAATATTATGTAGTTGTTGTTGATGTACAGGCTGTTGTGTTAGGTGTCAGCATTTTATTCATTTTGGGGTTAGTGCAGTCTTGGAGCAACCTTACCATAATAGGAACTACACCACCAACCCCCATATCTTTAACCACGAATAGCGCTACAACCACAGCACCTACAGCTTAGTGGAAGGTACCGTTATACTTTGCAAAGTTACCTCTATCAAGCTCTACCAAAAGAACCTCAACTTTTTTCTTGAACCTAACCCACATTTCAACACTTGAAACAACTGCTAGGCAGGCGTAGATGACCCCGTATCCACCGCGTTTGGTAGGGCCTTTCTGCCATGGAACCAGCTCCTCGAGATCACTCATCTCGTCCGCAAATTGAAGGTGCTACAAGAGCCTCGCTGGTAGGTTCTGAACAATAAAGTAGGACTTTCTTCCAAGGCTACTTGGCTGATCGGGAAATCTCAAGATTCAAGGGAAATGGAGTGGCGGGCTGGCGCTTGCCGAAGGGCACTCAGCTGCCTTCAGCTTAGACGGATAGTTTCAATTTGTGGCTGCAGCTGCTGCACAGCCTGGTGGCGCGCACACCGGCGACAACTCCACGCAAAGGAGGCATGCAAGCAAATGGCTGCGAATAGCTTTACACTAGATCTAACACGAGTGGACATGCCCAGGGTGCGTAATTATTTGCGACAGCGCGCCTCAGGTACTCTCTCCATTTTCGATGCAGCGACATGACATCCCGGAGTCACCAGTACGCAAGACTGCCACGTGGGCGTGACCTTGCAGCTTGCGTAGGAGCGCTGCGCCTCAGGCGCCGTGGAGGTGAGCTTTGTGGAGTGCGATGTTGGTCTGGAAGGATCGATACGTCCATGCCGTCATTTGTGTCTTCGCTCCATTGCCGCCAACCTCTTGCGTGTTCATGCCTCCCCACCTGTCCTCCTCAACATTAAATACATTACCCAGCGAGCTCGTTAATATTGGTAGTCTGCAGCTCTGAAGTGCCTATAGAGATGCGTCCTGTTCTCCTTCTCTTTTCCTCTCCGCGTTAGCAGCCGCTCTGCTGCTTTTGCGGTAGTTGTGGCGATGCTGCTGCTGCTGCTGCTGCTGCTGTTGGTGCAATTGCAATAAGAAATTGCGACTACAAATCGCGACTGCAACTGCGACGACGAATTGCTCCTACTGACCGCAACTGCGAACTGACGTGGTATTTTTGGGTGGCTGGCTTAATCGGGGATGGTGACTTCCTAAAAGAGTTTAGTTTTGGAGTAGGGTCTGTTCCATGTCGCCATACCTGAGTAGGTCTATACTCTATAGATTACTCTACTAAAAGAATTCTATAATAATAGCTATCATATATAGCTGTACAACCTTGTGAAGGTAGTTGAGAGGTGCAACTACTGACCGTGCGTTACCAGTGACCGGTATATGGCCGAGCTTAACGTTTTTAACAACATCAAAGAACGTGTCCCCGTCTTGAGTTGTGGTTTGCATGGCCATGGTTCCGTCCCAAAACGTAACGCCTCCAATGCACGCACCTGTAGTAGCCACTGCATCTGCCATCAAAGCCACCATCCCGTCGGGAGGGATATATCCGCTCCCACCTGAATTGAAAGCAAGAAGTGCGACACGGAGCTTGAAGAAAACATGCGAGCCAGATAAGGTGCTGCACCACTTCTTAAGACTGGCGTTGAACCCGGAAGATCCCCAGTTACAAGATTTGGCGTTGTAGAATCTTACTGACACAAAATCAACCTCTTGATACAAACCCTCAGGCACTGGATCCGTGAAAGCGCAGGATACGCATGTGGAAAGGCTGATTTGACTCTGGTTGCGAGTAAAAGCTTGGCGAAGAGATTGTGCGAACACATCGAAGTAGTCAGGCGAACCGTTTTCATGATCTGTGATGATGTTCATGATCAGAGTGGCGGAAATGAGGACGGCTATTGCGACTTACCTAGATCGAAGCCATCTACTGATACGTCTGGAAACGGCTGGTAGACTTGGGGTGATGTGGTATTACCGAAAAGTGACCACAACTTATCGGCTGCATCCGCGGCATCTTGACGGCTTGTGAACGTGATCGACGATGATGCACCTCCGATCCCGATGAAAACTTTCTTGCCCAGACCTTGACATGATGACATTTCCTTCGACCGGTATCCACAGCTGGAATTCATTGCCGCCTTGCCAGGCGTCATGTTCATGCACCCTGCTCCGAAGTCGAATCGCGGGAAGCCGCCGGGAAGGGAGAAGTCAACTATCCACCCAGCTATCACGACATCGAGCTCAGGCTCTTTGCAAAGATCCAGAATGCTAGAATTACGATTTCCTGGTGTGTGGCCCCAGTAAGCCACGACTTCGTTCGCATGGCTGCCATCTTGATCTTGTTGCGCCCGAAATAGCGTCTCAGCCCGACCAGACACTCCATTACTGTCGAACGCTAGACGCTCTCCACTGCAGCCAGTGAACCAAGCACTGAAAGCAAGAAGAACTGAGAGAGAGGTAGGAGCTCTCATTGTGAGGCCGTCGGTGTTTTTTGAAGGACGATGATCTTGACGAGGTACCGAAGATGATTGCGAAGCGAGCGTAGCGAGTGTGTGAGGGGTTGAGAAGTTGAATTACTAGTTCAGGAGGAAGATCGGCGCTGAGCCACAACTTGATGTTCCTACTAGTGTGACGCTAGTAACTAAGCCTCATCGATAGGCGCACAGGCTGCCCGGTCGATCCATCTAGCCATCACAAATACGAAGGAGCCCCTTTCTTTTAAGCGATTACTTGCAGAAACACCAAAACTACTTGCCAAGCTTAACTTACTATAGCGCTACAATAATAATATACTACGTTATTTTAGTTAGGTATAACGTACCTTACGGGTAAGTTGGCCACACGGGTGAGTCGCCCACACGGTGGAAGGAGAATAAAGTCTACCTCCTTGTTAAAAAACCTACACATACAGCAACCAACAAAAAAACTAGACAAGGCTAAGGTTAACTTATACCTTAAAGCTACTTTAAAATTAACAACTACACTCTGCAGCAGTACAAGTGTGTAAGAAAGAATAGATTTAGATATAAGAATTACCTGTTTGCAGCTGTCTATTTGTAAAATAAGCTATTAAGGTGTTAGTGTTACTACGCGCCTCTATATCTGTGCCGCGTTGGCGCATAAAATCAAAACATTGCAGGTGACAGCAAACAACAGACAGTCGACCCGAATCTCCAGTAACCGGCAAGATGCTCTAATCTTTTAGCCTGCGGCTTGGCCAAGCGGATTAGCCAAAGAGGTTACAGCAGAATAAGCTGTGTTGTCCTATTTAGGTTAAATTGTTGTTTTAGAGTTCGTAGTGCAGCAGCTTAGCAACAGGCACAACGCACAGCCTTGTTTTCTTACCTTTATTTTTACAGCGTCTTATCTTATTGCATCCTTAGGTTCACACCCTTAACCCTTCTGGCAATCTTTCGAGGCAACTGAAAGCTTGCTCGCATAGAACTTTAACAAGATGGAACTATGTTTCAAGATATGCATACATTGCCCCAGCCCTGCTGCTAATTCTTCCTGGTGCTGTTGCGTGCACCCTTCTTCAAAGTGACTCTGCACCGAACTCCCCAGCAGCGTGCTTCGATAAGGCCAATCACGCCACCCATGCCCCCATCCCTCGGTCCGGCACCATTCCAACTCTCCTTCCCAATACCCCTAACCCGCTCCTAAACTTAGAGTATCATCCCCGCACTGTGCAACATAGGAAAACTCGCCAGATGATACCCACCCCTCAGCTCGCGCGCGCCAATGCCCGCCATTTACTTACTAGCCGCATTCGCGCTGATACTTGTGCCTTTCTTCACTCCGTATCGCTGGCACATGGGGCTGCTCATCCTGCCAATCCTACTCTCTGCTTGCGTGCTCGCGCCGTGCTATACCTTCAGCGACGTCCCGTCTGACTTCTACTACAGCTCGATTTTCATCGCCATACCTATGTGATATGTTGAGTTTGCTGTGAGATGAGGCTCTGGTCTAAGTGGGTGCAGCGAAGGATAAGAGAGACGGCCCGGCGCAGCCTTTGATCTGATGTTTGCTACTCATTTTATGGTGTTCTCCATGAGCCAAAGATGCAACTGACTAGCTGGCCAAATGGACCGACCTGAGAAATTGGCTTAAGAGCGGGACACGATTATAAGGAACTATCAAGGTATTAAGGCAGCGGTTTAGAAACAATAACAAAAAGCTAATATCCCCGCACACACGTAGAAGGAGAGGGAATTGCTAGTATCCAAGTACATAAATACTAATCCGCTAGTGCGTTGCTTAGATAGGGTTGAGCGAACGGGAAGCCTTAGGGTCACGTGCATTTGGTAGATACAAGCAACAATGAAGCACTGTGTCTTGCCTACGAACCTGATTCTAAGAACAAAAGTTTTAGCACTCAAAGATTTGGATAAAACATGACCGTGACACCCGGTGAGAGGCCTTTTCTGAGACGTACATCTATAAAAAAAAAAAAAAAAAACCCCTCTGGTTTTCATGATATTTACATAGAAAATAATACAGTCTGAAATGATCTGACCGCTGATTATGAAGCTTTTAGGGATTGGTATCTCAAGCATAGAAGTTTTCGATGTAGGATATAGGAGGTAGAGTTAATAAAAGAAATAAGAAATGTAAAAAAGGTGGAGAAGAAGAAGCTCTTGGTGGAGGAGTGACTATCCTACTTTGGGTTTTTGTGCCTCAAGATCATCTGTTACGACGGAAGATTGACTTGATGTAACACCCGAAACACCCCAAACTATCATGCGTTAGCAATGTTGTTGATTAGGAACGGGTGCTCGGTGTGACTGACCTTGACTTCCCAGGTTCTTCATAACCCTGGTGAAGACTGTGATTGAGACGAACGGTGAGAAAAGTTTGTTGAGGAAGAATCCGAGGAATAGCTTGTGTCCTCGTTTTCTGAGCTCCGGCTCCAAGAAGATTGTAGAGAAAATGAACCAAAGAAGTGGAAGTTGAGTGATGATCAGAAGAGGTAGGATGTCGAAAATGTGGAAAACTTCCACTAGTCCCTTGATAAAGAGTATTGTGTTGACAACTCGGTAGTAGATCATGGTCATGCGTACCAATTCCATGGCAGAAGCGATGCGTGTAATGATCCACATATTGTTGCCAAAACAATAGAAGTAGTTGTTAAAATAAGCGTTGGAGCCCCAACGTCGTCGTTGACTTAGGTAGTGCAGTAAGGATTGTGGCGCGACTGTCTCGCTTACGGCATCTGGAACAAATATGGTGCGCATCTTCTTGCTCTGAGAGAGCATCGAATATGTCAAGCGACGATCTGTGCCGAGGTATTGTACCTGGTGGTGAATCACAGGGAGGCCGGTGACTGGTGCGGCATACTTGGTTATAGCACCAGCCATTTCGGGTCGTACGGCAACCATGGTGATACAACCTGGCAGGCAAGTGACCTTGCCTATTGTACCTTCGGCCATTCGCCGCACAAACTGCCCGTAGGTATACTAGATCTTGTTAACACGAACGATTCCGTATAAAAATGTGATCCCACATACCTGGTATTGTTGATACAGATTCCAAATTGACCATTCGTAACCAGGCTCAAGTTCAACCAGAACCAGACCGCATGCGGCAATCGCGTCGGGTTCATGAGAAAGAGCATTCGCGAGCTTGGCCACAGCACCCTGGCAGACGGTAGAATCGGCATCGGTACAAAAGACCATATCAAAACCAGTAAAGTTATGTCCTGCAGTCAGTTGTGGTAGAATCTCTGCCCAGATTTCTTCCCGGAGATTTTGTGTGTATACAGGCATGTTCTCTCGAGGGCTGTTGAACAGATCATGGCACATAACCAAGCTGTCCTTTTTGCCAGCATTCTGGAGCTTCTCGGCCACGAAAATGGGTACATCGTCGATAAAGCCAGCGACTAACCGTAGAGTTATCTTCTTTGACTTGGTGGTAACGTATGGCCTGGTCCAAGTCTTCACCACACGTGTCATGTGTGACAGGATATCGCGATGTTTGCCATCCAGAATGACACACATTACTTGGATGTGTGGATCTACGTCGTTGTGTCGGAGGGCTTTAATTGCTTTGATGATTTGCTCTTCGCTCTCAGAGTAGGTCGGGATGAGCGAAAGGATCCACTTGCGGCTTACTTCAGGCTTGGGATGGATGCGGTTCTTGATAGAATGATACATCTTGCTGCCCACGATCATGAAAACAGATAAGACATCTTTGGCTTTGACAAAGATCATGAAGATGAGTACGAAGAGTCCTGGATGCGTGAAGATGGCCACCAACGCGACAGTGATGTTAATCGCTAAGATGGTGAAGGCGAAAAAGAATCTTTGCAAACCCAACTCCCACCCTGTCAGATGCCTTGCTGGATCTTTGATTTCTGGAAGTTCTGGCCAGTCTTGACTGTAGTCCTTTTCCTTTTGGTACACAGACGATGTAGTGTATTTGGTATCGCAACTGTTCCCGGAGTTCCGATGGTAGTAGCTTTTTGGGGGTTTTGACTCAGGATGACCGATCTGGGTAGCGAACGTCGAAGCATATCCACTCAGTACAGAGTCCGAGGACATGGGCCGCTGATTATCATATCTTTTCTCGTTGAGCGTAGTTTGTGTTGTGTTCCATGCGGTGTATCTGTCCTGCGAGTCGGCATAAAAATTGGAAGGCGGATCGGTAAAAGGATTGGAAGGCGGATCGGCAAAAGGATTGGGAGAGATCTTGTCGGCAGAAGGATCGGGAGAGATCTTGTCGGCGGAAGGATCGGGAAAGATCTTGTCGGCGGAAGGATTGGAAGACATCTTGTCTATTGATAAAGACGTTCAAAAAAATGTTGAGAAAAGATGGTGGCTCTTTGTATCGAACACTAGGAGCGCAATTTTGATATGCACAACTAGGGGCGTATGGTGGATAACGATCGTGGTGCGAAATGATTTCTGGATGGTTTATCAGTATTTGTATATCATTGATGCCGTTTGGAATTTCATACCTTTACATTCACAGATACTGGTTGAACAAAAAATGAGTGTAATTGAAAATATCAACAAGACTGTAGGCTGCCCTTGGAAACTATGGTGGACTCTTGATGATCCAACTGTTTCAGGCCCCTAGCATACCGAAAGTCTTGTTGACAGAAGAAAGAGGGGACTCGACGATACTTTTGGATTGTCAAAAGCTGCACCCTTTCACTACAAAAGTCATCAGACATGTCCATCTTGATAAGGCCCGCCGTCTAAGATGGGCAACGCCACTACAGCCGCATGCATGCCGCAATAGTACGAATCAATTGTGGAACAACACCCATGCGCGGTCTGGCCGTCGCGTGTCACCGGTTGCCCCACAGGCCTCTGCACTTTCGGGGCGGAAATCACAACCAGGCTCGGCGATATGTGGAGATGACCTGAACTCTGGAGACTTAGTTCAAGGGAGCTAAAGTAGCTTCACAGATGGCTTGCGTTGGCCATCGAGCTTGTGCCTGCCAAGGCATCTAAGCCTTCAATTCCTGCACTACTTCCCGCTGCCCTGGATCAGTTCTACACAGACTTCTGGCTACACCCGCTCTGATGAACACGTGCGTATCTAGTGACACGACTTCTTCGCATGTGGCGCAACAACTATCTGTGCATTGAGTCCAGAACATTATTGATTATCAGCCATGAGCAGTGCAACGGTCGGGGACATCACACACAAAAGTTGTATTAGGGTTCCGTGGCTTGTCGAATGATGAAACCGTATACTGTGGTTGCTGGCATAGGTAGTGAACGTGAGTCATGGAGTGGCTGATGACAAGGGCTACTGTATTAAAACTTTTACAGTCTTGCAGTGGGCAGGTAGCAGACACTTAGAAATCTACCCTGTCCTGATTGGGTGAGGCTATCAATAAGAGTTCTCGCAGCTTCGGTCCGTACCCCTGAACGCCGTTCTCCACCTACACTATTTACGCCAACAACCACATAAGCTCAGCTAGCCACTTTGAAGAGTGAGCCCATCGCTCTCGTACCTTCACCATTGGCTTGGAAATTTGAATTGTCAATGGTTCCGAGAAGTTGAAGTATCAATGGATACCCAGGCCGTAGGTCGCAGTTCGCACTTCTCCATTGTTAGGTCGTGGGAATTGAAATGCAGTGTACCGGTAGACCGGTCAAGTGCTGTTGAGCAACTCCACGGCGAAGAATATTGTGTTACGCTGGAGGCATCAAGCCTACTAACCACTTTTGGAACCGCGCTTTCAGCTACGCTACGTGGCTACCTCTTAGGGGGTGGCGTGCTTGGCAATACCGCGAAACAACAGCCGACAGCGCCGCTTATACATCACCACAGCCTTGCGGTGACTAGCGATCCTAGTCTTCGGTCAACCCGAGAGGTTGTTACAAGCTAACGTTCCTTGCAATTTTGCTGTTGTATATGTTGATTTTCTTACAGTGTCCGTGCGCGTGACGCCCGGAGTCGCATACTCGCAGAAATGAGGCTGTAGAGCTACCTACAATCACTATTATCACAAGAATCTGTGGTGCAGTAATAATTGCAAGCTTGCGATTGATTTGCGCTGACTGTATTCACTAAGAAGGTCGACATCGCGGCCGTTGCCGGTGATGACAGGCGGTAGAGCTGTAGGTGCCTCTGGGCGCGCACCGCGATGGGCAGCGTCACTACATTGTTTTTGACGCTGGTTCTTAGGTATAGAAGGTTGCGAACCCTTTCTCTTGCCTTTCTGGGGCAATTGTATAGCTTTGGCAGCGTCGCGAGCCTCCTTCTGACGCTGATTCTGAACTGCCTTCTCAGCTGCCTTCTTCCGCTGCACCTTCTTTGCCTCCTCTTGCGCTACACGCTTTTTCTTCTCCTCCTCCTCTTCTTCTCCTTCTTCTTCTTCCTCGCCTCTCTGCCTTCGCAAGCTGCTCGTCCTCTTCCTGTTGTTGTTGTTGTTGTTGTTGTTGTTGAAAGCGCACCTCTGCCTCGCGTCGCTTAGTTAGTGACCAGAACATCATCTTACTCCGGAGCCGCTTCTCCCGCTGTAGAGGTAGTGTACTACTCTTCTTGTTGTGCTTTCTCTTGGTTTGTATTGCTTCTTTGAAGCCTTGAAACTCGTGGTGGAGGAGCTGATTTTGTACTGGCAGGTGGTGGAGGGTGCGGTGGAGCTTGCGGGATTCTCTACTGTTGTTATTCTTCACTGCAGCCTTAACAAGAGACTGTATCTTGAGCTAATCGTCGCCGCTATACACAGAAGTAGAAGAATCGGAGGTCTCTGCTGCCTCCGGCGTACCGTGAGTGAAGCAATCGAGTACTTGGCTGCTGTTGGGTGGGTAAGTTACTGTTACTTTGAAGGCGCTAAGTATAATTCTGGTAGTAAAGGTCTTCACCCAAGCCCTCCAGAACAAAAAGAAGAAGTCGTCTTTCTTTGCTGAGAACCACCCCAAGCCTTGCTGAGTGAACCGAGTGAGCTCAGAGGTGTAGTTCTGGGCTAGTGGAGCGAAGCAGGTCACGTCCGACGGCTGGAGAGTCTGTGTTGAGCGTGGAGGAAGAAAAGCCCAATAGTATTCGGTTGTCAAGACAGTACTTGACGAATCCATCGTTATATGGGAGCCGTCGCCATCTAGGATCAAGAGCCGATACTGTACCCGTAGTTTCTGCTTGGTGCAGCGGTCGAATATCTGTTCAAGCCAGGCCAGGCTAACGTCGTCGTTGGTCCAGCCTGTAGGTGACGTGGTGAAGTGCACTGAGTGCTGTTGTGGGATGATATCGTCCAATCAGCTCGATTGTATAGCCTCGCCAGTTGCCTCATATTTGATACCAGGTGGTAACGCACTCCCATAAGCACACACACAAGCTAACACTGTCACCCACTGTCAGTTACCAGCATATAGTGACTGCGTGACTTCCTTCCTCTCATACTGACGCTTGTTGAAAACGCGTTCTGTTGACCTATTAGTCACGCCGATCATGAAGCTTTTCTTGTTTGTATTGTACCGATTCTCTGGCTCAACGTTGTACTGGCAGTTCTGGTAACGGTGTAGAAAGTGGGTAACCCAGCTTTCCGAGAGAGTCTCTTGCGCAACAGCTTACGCGAAATCTCGTATCGACTCTCTTTTAGGTCGTAAGCAACGCTCAGTACGCCTTTGTTATACTTGACGAGCTCAGCTTTTTATTGTGGGTTGAGTTTGTGTTGCCCGGAGATCTTGTGCCTTCGCGACAACGTTGACCGGTCAACACCACATTGATCAGCAATTTTTCGATACACAAATTGTTCTCTAAGTTTCAGTGCATTCATGTGCGCAATCGCAGCTCGAATTGCAGTCATTGGTGTTGAGTCATTACGCGTTGAAGATTGGCAGAGGTTCTGGAGATCGGGCGCTACACGACTCCGGGCGTCACGCGCACAGACACAAGTAGCGATTTCCGGAAACGGCCACAGAATTCAATACGCGTCATTCAAAAAGCCCAATACTACATGTTCAGCCACTGTTCAAAATACATGAGGCTTTGTTTAGAGGGAGCTGAATGCAGCTCACAACGAATATTAAAACATTCTCGCCTCGGCCGCGTTAGTATTGAGGGTAAGCTGATATTAGTCAACCACTATGGATCCGCTATGCCAGGAAGCACTGCGAATCTGGCCTTGTGGGCTGATGACCTTTCTAGCGGCGGCAGCTCCAGAAGGAAATGATTCTAGGGCTTGTGAGATACATCCTGCATTGACTAGGTATCAATTCTCAGCTAGCAAGGGATTGAACGAACATGGGAGACACTAGTCACTCGGTTAAGCAAGCGCCAGTGGCTTGGCGCCTCTCTGCCCACCCTGCATCTACTGTTTTACAGCAACACTCGCAGTATCTCAACCTCAACTGCAGGACAGCAAACAGCCCATCAACCACCCATACCCACACCTTTACAGCGCCAGACACTGACCCGGGTCTGGGGCTAAGGCAGTGTAGCCGTTGAAGGCGAGTGTCGAGCAGCTGCCTTTTTTCGGTGGGTCTCGGTTGCGGAAAGAGTTTTGTTGGCGAAGCGCACCTTGACGGCTGGTCCGAGTTCCAGTGCTCGGTCGCCATACACAGTAGAGCGCTCTGATGCAGGCTGAGCCTTTTCTGGGGCGAAACAGCAGGGCCGAGTCGTTCGAAGTTTGTAACGCCTGCCAAAACGGGCGATGGTCTCGTCTATGGGACTACCTAAGTGAGCGAATACAACAGACCCATATTTCTGCTTCGAGGTACTTAGCGGTCGCCTTGACCGCTGGCGCTGGCGCCGAGGTAACGATAGCCAATTCATACGCCGAGCTCGCTCGTGGCTTGCGCAGATACGGGTGCTGTCACTGTCACGGAACAAGCTCATGCCGCCCTGGACCTCGAGCACCGCCCTCATTCGCAACCTGGCATTGTCGAAGACGCACAATGGCAGTCACGCCCAACGGGCCGGCCCCATTCACCGACCACGCCGGATGACGCGAAGCCGGTCAGGATGTTGCGAGCGACGCAACGCACCGAAAGAGCACAACTAGCGTCCACCGCAGCATTCGTCAGGCCTTCGCCGGTCGAGCTGAGCCTGCCGCTAACAAGGGAACGGAGTACAAGGGGTGGCCCTGAACGGACTGGAATACGAATGTCTATGTAGATCCTAGAGGAACTAATGAGACTCGTCAGTTGTAGGTATTAACCATTCAGAAACCTCCAGAAACTTCGATGGGGCACTGCGTATTTCAGTCCGTTCAGGCACCCCCCTTGTATTCTGGCCACCAATTAGACTGCCACCGTAAGGACCCGGCCGAGGCTCATCGATCTGGGGTCTTGCCATCGGAGTACCACCTGCCACCATGGCACAGCTTCTCGCACTTTCAAGACTTCTATGCGCCTGGGCCACGGCTTCAGCTCGTACGCTCAGCAGATCGGCATCGACACAGCTGTGCTTCCAGACTGGGTCCGCGGCAATGAGCGATTGCCATATGTTGTCAACGTGCGCGTTCTTGGAGCCGTGCAGAAGCCAGTCTGTGGAGCTGAGGGTGTTGCAAAGACTTTCGAACACGATCATGCCATTGATCCAGTCGAGGAAGCGAGGAGAGCAATTGTTGGCGCGAAAACAGGCAGAGACCCCCTAGATAGTGACGTGATCGGTCCCGATATATGAACAAACGCAGCCATCTTATGATGCGTGCACCAGTCCGTGACGCTCGTGGCTGGTAACTAAACAACTTTGATGCCATTAAACATCTCTGTATCGCTGTTTCCTAAGAGTCCGCCTATCAGAGGCAAGGCGAATAGTTCCTACGTTGACAGTGACATACTTAAGTCGGCGACATGACCTTACACTTGCAGGTCAAATTGATCACACCACTTTCAACAAGAAAGATGTATTAGAGAATACACAGTTTCCCTTCACACATAGCATGATTCGTCTAAGATCTGCGCAAGAGCTTGGATTGATCACTTCTTATGACACTTCCATCTCTAATCGGGAAGAAGATGGCCAACTCAATGCCGTCATCTGCATGGAGATCAGCAACGAGATGACCACAACGACTGGCACAAGCATCGGCGTGAGCATCAACTTGGACATGGACAAGCGCGACATCACTCAGGACACAGATATTACGATTGTTGTTAACTGGTCAGGCGATGCAGTGATTAGAATTTTCTGGGTAAATAGACCCTTAATACACCGAAGAAGACTGAGGCGGCCTTTTCCAACCTTGCGGCCATAACTCCTCAGTAGTTGTACGTCATTCTGCCCAAATGTACCACGTTGAAGAGCTTCCATGTGCAGATGGCGAAGTGAAAACCCTTCGACTACCATAATGCTGGCATCTATACCAGCTTGCTCTTGAAGCACTACATGAACTGTTTGTCGGGTGGTGTTGTTGTGCGAGGTATTGGCTCTCAGGGGTTGCTTTGTAGGGTCTTTGTAGGGTCTATGTAGGGTCGTTGGTTTAATTTCTTGTCTCCGTAGTGTCAGAGTTATTCGTTCTGCTGTCTTGTGTTTCAGTATTGTGTTGTTCCGTGTCATGGATTTTTTTTAATTATTGGCTATTGGGTTTTGAAGCAAAGGATTAATGGTGCAAAAACGGCAGCGGAATACTGGCCAAGAATTACTTGAGGAGATTCATTTCAAGAAATTCCAGAGACAGAGTCAATTCGCAGATAAAATAATGCTTTTGTCCTAACATCTGATTTTGCCTTCAACATGAAAGCTTAACATGAGTGAAACTCGATGCCACGAGACAAATGCAGAATTAGAAATTATCAATTACAACAAAGCCAGTTGGTGGCACTGCAAGTATACCACTATAAAAATGAGATTGGAAGTTCGCAATGTTGTATGAAACTGTCACACTCTGGTCGATTGTGAGGTCAATGTAGATTATCCCATGACACCAAAGAGGGAAACGGGCTCGCTATGCACCTTCCTGAATCATCACGATTGAGCCCTCCAAGTTATCAAATTTTGAAACACTGTGCTTATTGCTTGCTACAGTATATGAGCAGTTGCATCCCACACGTGGTTTCCATACGACTGGTCGCAATGGGAGAGTGCGTGTTCACCTGGGCACTGCACTATGGCTGTCAACGGAACTGCGTCGCTGCGATGCATTATCTCACTGCTGTCACAGCCGCCGATTCTTCTGCACCCAACGGAGCAACAAACTTGAGAATGACGTGGGAATACTATAGTTTGGATGATCCCATGTATGATACAATGCACATCGCGACACCAATCGTGGGCTTGCTTGGGCACAGATCTGCTCCGGTCGGAATCCACCTCCCCATGACGTAGCGCTCTTGCGGAGATCTTGCAAGGCAAAGAATAATACTGAACATCTCAGTTCGAGCCGCTCCCACGCCCAACGTTGAAGCTGCACAACTACATCAAGCTTGTGCATGATCGAGTCGGACAGATATAGCCGAAGCAAAAGGTGTTTTCACCGCTAGAACACGTCCGCGTCTCATGTTCAGCTGGCTTTGGATGCGGAATTGCTGTCAGTGGTACGCACTCCATCAATGTAGACCTTGCCAACAAAAGTATGGCGGCACACTACACTTAGCGTTGCGCGTGCATCGTTTCCCCAAAGAAGCTAGATGTCGTGATTTTACCCCAGTCGTGGTGTGCTGGTTGCAGTGGCCACGCAAAATATCGAACGCGTAAAATCTTGAGCGTGGTGGTAAGTTCCGCACGCTGCACCCAGGCCGGCGAGAATGTGACGGAACGACAAGGATCTGACAGTCGCTGATCGTACCCGGGTGGCTTGTCCGTAAGCGGTAAGAGCGCGGCATGTGAGACCAGGACACGAGGAATATCACGTGACGCCAAGTCGTGCTCAGAGCCTTGCTGATTCATCAGCCGAGTTAGGAAATCCCCGCTCAGATTTCGAGTGTCTTCGAATACAACAGGGTCGGGTTGTGTAGATCCAGGCAGGATCAGGAGTGCCGACGCATGGAGATCGTTCGCGTATGCTAGCCGCATTTGTAAGAAATGATCGACCTTTGGTGGCGTCGATAGATTTAGTACAAGCCGGAGAGGCCCGTTGGGCGAGGCGCACGGACACCATCCAAAATTTCTTAGTCCAGTACCTCAGTGGTGAGTTTCCAAAGGCGAAAATCGTGCCCGGGAGACACGTCGGCCCTATGGAGCTGAGATTTACAGCCGCACGATTTGTTTTCGGCGACTTGACTCAGAAGGGTGACCTGACCCCAGGCCCATGGTGGCAGCCGTCCCAGGGTAAGGGATGTACGTTGTCTCGAGAAGCATCGTGCAGCAAGATCTGGAAGCGATCCTTCGAAATGGGAGTGAGAAGCTAAGCCTTGACACCATGCAAGCATTTCGTTAGCGCGCAATTTGCTGGTCTGCACAACACGCTATATCGATGAGTAGGTTGAGTAAGTCTAGAATCGGGAAGACGGGTGTTGACAGTGACTGCGACAGGGTGTTGGCACCAACACAGAGGCTTGGTGATTAGATAACTCACGAGTATTCTCGAGATCGCTGTAAGTACCTGGCGACTGGGACTTGTTTGAAGTGGCTTTGACGTACTATGAGCTGCAGGGGGTCCGCGCGCGTCGGGACGCCAAGGTTGGATTAAAGTTCGTTGGTTAGCGGAGGCGCCACGAGTTCGCTTAACGCAGAGGCAGGGGTATAAGTCCCAAGAACGTAATGGCCATACCTAGCTAGGGCGGATGGCGCTAGCATAGCGCCCACAAACGTTCAGGCATATACGAAAGAGCTCCTTTTTTCATTGATCGAAGCCCGCACGGTTTCTCAGAACCCCATCATCAATAGGAAGAATATGTTCAAATACAAAGAAAACAAGGTCCTGTACTAAAATGCTTTGTTTTCGTTGTTTTGGTGTAGATTACTATGAGCATCGTGAACGCGGAACATTTGGTGGGGGTCCGTGCGTTGGGGTGGATAATCAAAAAAAACGAGCTCCTTCGTACACACCCGACACGACCCTGTCTGTTCTGTCATGTCCATCTGTTGAACGGCTGATTTCCCCGTCACGGTAGGGTATCCCCGCTACAAATGCTAGTACTGTACGCACATCGTGTTTCAGTCGGTATCCGACCCTCGGTTCCAGTTATGATTGCCCAACCGTGCACAACTACGATCGTGCAGCTATCTGATCCCAATCCTGGATCGCTGTACATCGCCACGCGAAAGGAAAAAAACAGCCGACCGCTAAGAGCCCCACATCCCAACACGAAGATCAGCAATGCAACTCCATTGCAACCAGCCATAACTCTACCAAATCAAAAGCTTTTTGCATAATTATTTGTTCCTCATCAAGCACAATGTCTCGACAAGGAATTGCCAACTTTACAACCCCCCAAAAGGCATGGATAAAGGGCGCTGCTGACTACATGGACCACCTTGGCATCAAGTACTCCCATAACGATCTTTTCAAGTACCATGGCATGAACAAGCAACAAGGCTGGGCCATACTAAAGGAGGACTTGGAGCTGGCCAACAGGACCCATCATAACTCAGAATTCACCAAAGAACAACGTAGGAGACCTCTCAAACTCTCTGCCAAAGACCTTGAATGCTGTGACAGGTTCTTACAAGATGTTGGATGGGATGCAAGAGTGCTTACTTGGGATCAACTTTCAACTGAACTTGACTGTCACGGTATCCTCTCCAGATCCCCTGACAATATCCGGATCCGCTCCGTACTGTCCCTGACCGTACGCACCAAATCCCCAGCGTCCTTACGCGCCTCCGAAGCGGACGTACAACCTCCGGTCACCTCCGGAGCAGGCCTGCAACCCCCAAAGCAGGAGTATTAGAATTCTGCAAGCCCCGCTCTGGGACTTGCAACCCCAATACCTATCCAACTCAGTTCCGATTATTAACCGGTAACCAAACGAACCCACACGTAAGTATATAGACTATTGCTGGTAGAGTTCTGTTTGGTACACAACATCTTGTACCTACTTAGATACCGTACGTAGTAATTGATTTAGACTCCTAGCGAGTCCTAAAGGGCCTACTCGTAGCATCTTTGTGACATTGACCTTGGAGTATGTGGCAATACCCTCTGTACCCATCTTGGCAGTATGGATTACATGAAGTGTGTTGCTTGCACAAAGGGTTGGGTCAGTCAAAAGTTGGCTAAGAAGCGTATTAGCCGGTCTGAAGATGCACTCAAAGAGAGACCTCAGCCTGATGACTGGAAGTCTGTCCGCTTTTCAGATGAAGTACACTGGCGTGTAGGTCCCCAAGGCAAGATGTGCATCATCAGGAAACCAGGAGAGCGCTATTGTAGCGACTGCATTCAAGAGCAACTTAACCGCAATGATGAGAAGCAGTGGGAAGCTGCTCATACTTGGGCTACAATTGGGTACAACTTCAAGAGCAACTTGACGTTTTACAACACTCCAGGCAACAAAAATGGCAAGCTCTCTCTCCGTGTGTGTAACACCTATGACCATATCCACCCTGATACCAATGTGGTTCCTGCAGGTCTCAGCACACCGCTCCTTGTCTATCACAAACTACCTCCTTGTCACCTGGACAAGGGTACTTCCAATTCCCCTCCAAAAGGGATACTTAATGACTCCAATACTGTAGTTTAGATAGAGTAGTTTTTCTGTATCCTTTTGTACAAGACCTATAGGTATAGGGAATTCAATCCTAGTGTTCTCAACATCCCAGCACTCCCATATGCCTCATAGTGGACTCACACTTACTACAGGATATCTTCCCTACTGGCCTGCGTCGTTACAGTGTGTACCGCGATCAGATCCTTGAGCCAGTAGTCAAACCATGGCTTGTTTGTGGTGATACCTTCACACTTGAAGAAGACAATGACTCTGGTCATGGTGGAGGCTCAGGTAACAACATTGTAGCCATCTGGAAGCACAAAAACAAGCTTGACAGCTACTTCAACTGTCCTAATTCACCAGATCTTGCACCAATTGAGAACTGTTGGCAACCTCCAAAGCAGTACCTCAAGCAATTTCCACATTGGGATGAGTTTGAAACAAGAGAGTTAGCATATGAAGGATGGCAAAAGCAAGTTACCCAGCAGTTTATTAATGAACGTGTTCTAAGTATGCCACAGCGATTGACAGATTGCATTGAAATGGAGGGCAGAATAACAGATCATTGAGCATTGTAATACCACAAAATCACATTAAGATAGCTATTCTATAGTAATCTACAGCTTCAAAAACCTTACAAGCTTTGAATTCAGGTCAAAAAAAATATTGTTTGGAACAATTTGTATGAAGTTTGGGTGGGGGAAGTTCTGCCAAGTATTTTGCGGTCGGCTCTTTTTTTCGTTCCGCGTGATCGCACAGCTGTATCAAGGGGGTGCACGAACTGACCAGAATACGAGTGTTGATGTCGATCTTATAAGGACCAATAGGACCTTTTCAATGTAGGTACTGATCATTCAGAAACCTCCAGAAATCTCTGTGGGGCACCTCGTATTCTCGTCCGTTCGTGCTCCCCCCTTGTATGTCAGTCGGTCGCAATGCGATATTCGCCACACGTCATGCAGTACGAAAGCTTATTTATCGATTAGATCCTTGGCGATAAAATTCGTCAATGTGGCGCTCAGCCGCACGAAGCTTCTTGTCAGCTGGCTGAGGCTAAGAAAGCGAGGCTCTGCCTCCTGACTTTGACGATGTTGGGTTTGCTGCAGAATTTTAGATGTCTATTCGGGTGCAAAAAAATTCGCACACCAAACCATAGCGAAGTTGAGAAACACCAACCAGGTCACACTTTTTGTCGCGACAAAGTGCAACAACAGCAATTTAACAAATCTTACAAAAACATAGAACTACAGAGCTGCTGCTTCTTTACAATTCCGTCTGCTCAGAATCCATATTTTCGTTGTAGGTGTCTGCCACTATTGGTAGCATCTAAGGGTCTCCTTTGTGTGTGCGGCTTTTTTGGCACCCGAGGTGACAACAATGTAGTTGTGGGGTAATTGGATGCACAATCTGTGAAGGGACCTAACTTGATGTGTGCGAAGATGTCCCCATGAGGCTTGCAGCCGTCTGAGCGGTAGAGAATAATCCACCCACTACGGAACAGCTGTGTTTTTTCGTTGTTGTCAAGTCGAGCTGTCGTTTAATTTGATATCCTGGCGTTGCATCTTAACTAAGTAAACGCAAGACAGGAGTCCCGAAAACTTCGTGTACGGGTTCAAAGTAGTAGTTCTTGAATTGAAGATCAAATTATCATTTTAAGCTAAAGCAAAACGCCTGATTATGCCCTACTCAATAATGTCTAAAGAATTTAAACGAAGGTATCCGCGCGAGAATGCAATGTTGGAAATCAGCTACAAACCCTTTGACAGCCCAGATGGCGATCCCATGCTGTAGTTGGGGTTGATCAAAGTGCCAGTGAAGTCCTCGACCTTGACGCCGCGAAGCTGCTCAAGGACATCCATATCCAGACCCTCCTGGTTGACCGAGACGATGATGCCATCATATGTGCTGAGGTGCTCAGCGTTCCAGTTTGTTGTCGTGTCCATCTTGGGAACAGCGTTGTAGATGTCGGTTCCGACTAGGGGATCGGCAAACTCAACGTAGCTTCCAAAGCGGCTCTTCAATGTGCGAATAATGGCAGCGCCAGGCGAGTTGCTCATAACGTCCTGACCGCGCTTAAAGCCAACACCGACAACAAGGAGGCGAAGCTGGCTGGGATCAACAGCTGCCTGTCTGAGGGATGACTTCTCGTGAACGAGAGACTGGACAAAGCGGGTCGCAACATCTGCGGGGCGCGACCACGATATAGTAGTGGCGTGCTCAAGAAGAGGCATGGAGCAGTTGGACAGCAGGTAGTAAGGGTTGACTGGGATGCAGTGGCCACCAATACCGGGACCTGGACGGAAGGGGAGGTAGCCAAATGGCTTGGATGCAGCTGCATTGCTAACCTCAAAGGCGTTAATGCCAATGTTAGCGCATGCATCTGCCATCTCATTGGCGTAAGCGGCGCAGACCATGCGTTGGCAGTTCTCGTAGAGCTTGGTCATCTCAGCAACCTCTGGGGAAGAGACAGGAAGAAGCTGGTTAAAGACGCGGCCATAGAGGGTGGATATGGATTCCAGCGATGCCTCATCAAGGCCAGAGACGATCTTTGGGATATCCTCGAAGGCGGGGAATGTGCGACCAGGGTCAACGCGCTATGAACTGTTAGTAAGCATGTTGGAGAATTGGAATAGAGCACAATGGCTGAATTACCTCAGGAGACATGCCAACCTTGAGGTTGCGAGATGCCATCAAGGGACCAACGAGCTCGCGAGTCATGCCAACCGCGACCGAGCTCTCAACAACGACAGTGGATCCAGGCTTGACGTACTTCTCCACAGTAGCGATCGCACTACGCAGATATGCTGTGTCGATGCTCTTGTCATCCTTAAGGATTGTGGGGACTGAGATAAGAACATGGCTAGCTTCGCTGATATCCTTTGCGTTAGAAGTGAACTGGATTGGGAGACCAGTAAGTTGCTGGGCCACTTTGGCGAGTCTTTGCTCGCTGAGATCGAATGCAATGACGTTGTAGTGACCAGCGAATGCCTCAACCAGGTGGGTGCCGACATAGCCAACACCGATGACGGCAACGATGGATTCAGGTTTGGTCGGCTCGACCTCCTGTTGGCAGGCAGTCTGCGCAGGCTCCTCGATGACCCACTCTGGCGAGTGAGGGTCTGCTTCAGCAGGAGGAGTGAGTGGAAGACACACAGTGGTGACGGTGATCTCAGGCTTCTTGTCCATAGAGAAGGACATGTTGGCGAACATGCTGTCGGTGAAAGTAACGGCCATTGTAGCGAATGAGGTGAATCTCAAAAGTTGATGATGAGGAAAAAGATGGAATAAGTCACGGAGACACCGAGTCAACGATTGAAAGATTGCTTTGACCAGAGACGGTAGTAGTGAGTGGAAGTGGTTGCTTGGTGATACTTCTAGGCTCGACTTTGACCGATGTTCTTATACTCGAGTGATGTTCGTGTTGTGGTACTCCAGCTCTGGAGTTCCAGCCACGTCGATTCGCGCTGCGGGTTCAGACCTGGCGAGACTGCCATTAGGTTAGGATGACAAAAGCTTTGATCTTTGCTAACAGACCTTTCTGGCTCCTACCCTCAACAGAGCCGTCGCCTGCAACGCCTTTCGGTTGACAGGGCTATGGCTTGTGTGTTCGACAATTCCAGAGCGCCATTTTCTGCATACTCTGCAAGCCTACCGAATAAGGGGACCATGGTAGTATGGTCGAAAGCTTGTTTAGCTCATCACCGGGGCCCCCGAGCGATCGCCAAGGTCACTTGCGGGACGAAATTGTCGAGAACGCTGGCTCCATCCGCTGCTACAGAACACTGTGGCTTACTGAGTAGTATCGAGGCGAGTTGGGCTTTGCATTGTGATATCGCAAAAGAGCCTAGACTAAAGTATCCCATCCACATCAAGACTAGTTAATATTAGCCATGTACGGAGAAGGCGGCCGGAACATTCTCCATCGCTACTGGAAGCGACCAGCGCCTTGAAGGTTAATGCGAAATGTACGCACATGCAACACCCAGCGAGACCAGGCTACAATTTTTATACAGCTTATCAAACACTTGCAAAGTAGTCCTGCGAAATCAAAACATCGTATTGCAAATCACTATAGATGATATGGCAAGCTCACCGATCGGCTACCTGTTTTGTTGATGAAGCTCGTTCCAATGTACTCCAGCTGATGGTCATTACTCGCTCTTATGACACTTCCTTTTTACACTGCCGTACGAGTATACGAGGTCTAGGCAAAGACCCGGTACTCCAACCTCGACGCTCAGCCAGATGCGCTATGGGCTAGATGCCTAGCAAACTCTAAGCGGCACGAATCAAGTCTCTTGCTGTAATGGATCCATCTTTCTGAATAGAACGAGGTGAGATTTCCACGCGCGGCTTAGTCTAGAGTGGGTTAACCGCTTGCCAGCACTAATTTTGCTAGGCAGATGATGGCTTAGATAGCGCTTGATGGCTAAAGGAGACTAACTGTGCGAAACGTCTTTCATTCATTTTGGACTAGGCGGTCAGGACCCGGGGATCACCACTTAGCGAAGCCTCACGACGACGACTCTTGTTTTGGCCTGTGTTTCGCAACTTGCAACAGCAATACAATATTGTACAACTACTGCATATACTATTGCTCATATATTTCTGGTATTATACAAATCTCTCTTACGAACATAGACAAGTAAGAAGGGAAGTTATTTTGTTGCGTACACAGATTTTGGTGAAGTGACCCTGGGTTCCCAATCGGGGGCGCCCGACGGCGCCACCTGGGGCTGAACAAGCGCCTACGCCACGTGCTGCTCTGACTAAACTACTCCAGCTCAGAACCGATCTTTAGCGCACTCGAATCTGCATGCTAACACGAACAAGCCTAACCACCAAGCCACGCAAAAAGAGGCGCTCAGGTACAGATCGCCCCTGAGCTCGACAAGCATGACAAGACGGCGCCACGCCAAGCCTCACGAAAAGGGGGCTCAGGTCGCCCTAAGTTCGACAAGCATGACTAGGCGACGCCACGCCAAGTATCTATTCAGCTCTCCACCTGCAGGCCGTGAGGTGCACAGTCAGCGTTCAACAGGCTGACTTTTTGTTCTAGTCTTGCAGCAAAGAGTTATACAAGCTAGGATCAATTCAACAACTGTCGTTCATACCACAACTACGAAGGAGCGCGTCTTTTTTAAGCGAATATCTCTGTTCCACGCACCCCCTTGCCCTACTGCCCAGGCTACAACAACAACGCAATAATAATGATATCTAGGTAGAGCAGTCCTCCTAACAGAGAATTTCGCGCGCTACATTTATGCCTAACTAGAACAATTGAATTTGTTGTCGTTGCTGTTGCTGTTGCTGTTGTTGTAGCGCAATAGCAAGCTGAACTTGGCGAGTGGTCTCGGCGAGTGGTTTTGGTGTTCCCGGAAGTGATCGCTCAAAAGAAACGGGCTCCTTCCCACCGTGAACAAGATGCTCAGTGGCGTGATCCTGTTGCAAACGAGTCAAGGTTCAAATTGGGTCGCGCGAATCGGCCTTTCAGCCACGTCGATAGTCTTGAACAATTGAGAATTCCACAGTCAGTCATGCTGTCGCTAGTGCTCAACTGAAAAGGTGGAAAGCTGCAGACCAGACCATATCCGTGGCGCTCTTGTCCGGGGGATCTAGACCTCATCTTCGGCATAGCATTCACAGCTATACACCAGTTTATCGGGAATCCCGGCAAGTGTACGTGCGACTTTTGCATGTATGCTTGCATTTAAGTGCGGTCCGTTACGCTGTCAAATTGCTACAACCCAAGCTTTGTTGTGCTACCATCTTGTCACCACCGCATCTAGACTACAACCCCAGACTTGCACGACTTCACGCAGGTTGTAGCGAGTATGGGTTTTACATTCGGCAACATGGCTCGCGCCTTGAGTGCACTTGCAGCAGTGCTTCCCTTCGCCTCGGCTGTTCCATTTGGTTTGCAAATATACTCATGCACTTTGCCTGGGGTCATTGCCCCGGGTTTTGACGATGGTCCGTGGATTTATTCAGAGGATATCCTCGACCGGTGAGTGGTCTTCCAGTGATTGTTACCCTACCTTGAAGCTGCTAATTATGGTCCTAGTATGGAAGCTGCAGGTATCAAAGCCACCTGGTTCATCAATGGGGCCAATAAAGGGAACATCTACGATTACAACTCCACTTTGTTGAGGATGATCGACATGGGACACCAGATCGGATCGCACACGTAAGCAGTCTTTCTATGCATTGTAGCTTTCACGCTGACTGGGCGCATTAGATGGAGTCACAAAGATCTCGCTACTTTGACTGCTGATGAAGTAAAAGAAGAAATGCTTTTGTTAGAGGAGGCCTTGATCAACATCCTCGGCTATTTCCCTTATTACATGCGCCCTCCGTTCTTATCAGTCAGCGCGGTCGCGCTCCAAGCACTCAAGGAACTTCAGTACCATGTTATTATTGGCGACCTGAACACCAAGGATTGGGAGTATCAGACAGAATCTGGGATTGAGACTGCAAAAAAACTGTTTACCGACGGTCTTGACATTGGTCGCACCATAGTAGAGGCGCACGAGCAGGAAGTCTGGACCCACGGAGTACTCATTGACTTCATGATCCAGACAATCCAGGCTAGGGGTCTCAAAAGTAAGGGTCAAATCCACTCCATTGAATTATCGCAAAGACTAACGACTTCAAGCTGTCACCGTGGCGGAGTGCTTACAGGATACGCAAGTGTATCGCCAAGCGCGATCCACTAACACCGTAAGTAGAGTTCCTTCACCCCTATGAAGCCGCCACCTAAGTTATGCACAGACATTCACCGACCCAGAACCAACTGTGGTCTACTCCCTCAACAATCTATGTGGCAACATCAACGCCGGCAACAATCTGGGATGGACATGCCCTCCAAATGGTGGCAGGTGCTGCAGTAAGTATGGACACTGCGGTAGCGGTACCAGCTATTGCGCTCCAACCGTATGCCAGCCCGCTTTCGGATCGTGTAGTGTTGCGCCAACAAGCACATACGTCGACGAAGCCGCGAACGTTAACACCAAGACTGGAATACCCCCCCGGACTGTATCTGCAACAGCTCTTGCAACCCCCCTCGGACGTGGAAGCGTAACACCAGACAGAACCTGCGGAGACGTTGGTAAAGGCAACAACAACGGCTACGTCTGTAAAACCGGCCAGTGCTGCAGCAGGTACGGAAACTGTGGTACGGCTTCAGACTACTGTGCGCCCTCAGTATGTCAGAGCGCTTTCGGAACGTGTGATGATGCCGCTCCCGTACGTGGAAGCGTTTCACCAGACAGAACCTGCGGAGACGTTGGTAAAGGCAACAACAACGGCTACGTCTGTAAAACCGGCCAGTGCTGCAGCAGGTACGGAAACTGTGGTAACACTACAGACTATTGTGCGCCCTCAGTATGTCAGAGCGCTTTCGGAAGGTGTGATGATACCGCTCCCGGACGTGGAAGCGTTTCACCAGACGGAACCTGCGGAGACGTTGGTAAAGGCAACAACAACGGCAACGTCTGCAAACCCGGCCTCTGCTGCAGCAAGTTCGGCAACTGCGGTGCTACAAACGACTACTGTGCGGCCTCACTGGGTTGTCAGTCAGCCTTTGGTAACTGCACAGGCGTGGTTTCTTCTTCCAGCTCGTCAGGATTTTTGACAACGAGTGCAGACAGCTCCTCTCCGATCAGATTGTTGATTAGCAACATCACGACGTCTGCGACGAGTTCTTCTATGGCCTCCAGCACACTCAGCTCTACATCGAACTCCGCGAGTTCTTCCCAGAGCTCACCCAACCCCTCTGGCAGCTTAGCACCATCGACCAGTCTCGCTATCCTGTCGACCAGCAACTCAACTACGCTACCTTCTAGCAGCCCCGCAGTCAATGCTCTACTTGCTGCTTCGCTTTCCGGTAGTGCATCTGTGGCTTCCCTTAACAGTACAACAACCGATGCAGGCCTCCGCACATCTGTTAGCAGCTCTGTCAGCAGCTCTGCCAGCAGCTCTCCCACCAGCTCTGCCAGCAGCTCTCCCACCAGCTCTGACACGGTTTCATCGGCGAGTTCCGCGGCAACAAGCAGTTCGTCGAGCCAAGCTGTTGCTGCTGCTGCCGTTGCCAGCAGCTCACCCATGCCTAGCAGTATCACAGGCTCGAGCAGCACTGCAGTATCAAGCACTTTGACGGATGCAAGCAGTGCTCCGAAAACAATCCTGTCATCCATTGTGAGCAGTTCTATCATTTCGAGCAACTCTACCTCGAGCAACTCTACCTCGAGCAGCTCTACCTCGAGCAGCTCTACGAGCTCTTCCGCTCTATAAATTCTTGTAATGACGGCTCAATGTTAATGATAGCTGCGCTCAAAATATAATAATTTCTCCTCTTAGCAGTATCCCTTGCTCACTTTCAATCACTTGTGCTCCCGAGTGTGTTTAGATACGGAGCATTACTTCTGCTCTCTTATCTTCGTTATTCAGCGTATGGTTCTCAGCAAGATCCATGGCGCACGCAAAGAGCACATCAAGTGCGAGTACTGAGCTGACTGTCACTACAGAACGGTGGTTTGGAAGGTAACCTGAGATAGTCATTGAGTGAACCTTCGGAACCTTAACCTAGATTTTTAAGGTAGGCTCAGACATCTAGACTTGAAAAATGCCCCCCTTAATGGAATCGCACACGTCGAAAGGGTTACTATGGGAATCTGGTTACTTCTGGTACAAACTCTGTTTCGTCACACCTGCAAAACCCCATAATCTCCCCTTTTTTCCCCTCTTTCCCCCACCTTCTCGCTACCCTGTTAAGAGTGTTCTCTTCGTCATGGCCTTACAAACAGGCACACCGCGTCTGTCAATGAATCTTAGCTACTACTGATGGCGTCCCCGCAGACTGTGATTTGTTCAACGTGACTTAACCAAGTTGTAATAGCCAACACACGGTATGACTGCTGCATCGAGACCTCAAACGCAACAACACCAAGCCTTATCTCAGCTGTTGTGATGATAGTACGAAGTGGCAGATTGTCTTGCTGAGTGCTGCTGTACTCAGGTAAGTTGCGAGCGGGTGAGAATTAGCCGCGAAGGACTTTCCTACGTTCATCGCCGCAGACTCTAACTAGTTCGTAGATGAGTGGCAAACGGACAACATTTTCCGGTTGCTCAGCGCTTAAAGACCCCCAAAAAGGAACTCAGAACGTTGGAGGAGCGAGTTGTTGACATAACACGAAACATGTGTTGCTTTTCTACACGGCTACAAGCATAGAAAGTCATCAGCTAACATTAATACTCTTCCTATGATGGAAATGTTATCAGTTGGACCTGGTTTGCGATAGCGGTCATCTTGTCTGTACGATGGTCGATTCGAAAGTACAGAAGGTGGGCGGCTTTGCGAAGATGTGCCAAGCATAGCGTCCAAAAAGTTCAACCAAGGATAACCGAGAGACAACCTGTATCCAAGTGAAGCAAAAAGTAAGGAGCCTGCTGGGCATTCCTCAGCTGAGAAGGTATGTGGGCTGTATGTGGTGTGCTGGCCACGGACGACCAGGCTCAGTTTCAGCCTTGTCTCCGAGACGTAAGGACCTGCACCCCGATATTGGATGGCTTAAAATAAACGGGTCCTATTCTGAGGATGCATAAATGGTAGTTTAAGTCCATATGTAGCAATGGTCTCAATCGTCCAGTCAAGCGAAGCCTTCTCGTCGGTCGCGGAGTTGTGGACATATCTAGGAGCCCCCAAGACTTCCAACATTTTCTTGCAGTCGCAGATCCCATCTTGAATCTGCGAAAGAACATCAGGTAGTTGTTCCAGGATCTGATCTTTGAGAATCTTGCTGAGGCGGGACTTCAAGCTGGCGACTCCAACTTGGGTGGAGCTCAAGGATCTCCAGGCGCTTGAAGAGAAGAAGAGCTGTTCAGCTCGGTTCCGCTCTTGCAACGACGAGTATCTCGTAGTATAATCGCGATTACGGAGGACATGCCATCCAAGCTTGAATTTGACTTCTCTGTTCTGCGCAAGCTCAATGTAGAAGGACTCACTGTCAGAGCCTTCGTCCAGAGTATCGGGCTTAGTGATCAAGCCTAGGGTACGTACACCACTCGGATCGATTTCGCGGGAGTATCTCGTAATCGACTGGTTGTTGAAGTCGTTCTTGGCGGATACCACGGCACGTATGATGCTTCGAGGACTTCTCATATATCGAAGAACAAGGGATTTGACTGTGTCACTGTCGGCGTCGGATTGCGAACGGCTGCCGGCCTGGAACAATCCAGGCAGATCGACAAGGGTCAAATGTGGTTGTTCGGGACCAGAGAGTTCGATTCGAAGAATGTCGGAGCTAAAAACCTTCGTATCGTCGTCGATTCCCATACATTCTTTGGCAGACTCGATGACACCTCCTAGGTCAAGATTCTCCGCGGCGACCGCGACGTTGAAATTTAGCAGCCGCTCTTTGTCGGCCTCTGTCCGGTTTTCTTCTGATCCTGGGACAATTCGTATTCTGATGGGCACGATAGGCCCGCGGCGAAGTATCAATTCAGTCGCGAATCTGGAGGAAGCTTGCTCACATGAACAAGTAAAACAACAAGAACTGTGAGGTCACTGTAGGCAGGCAATTGGACACAGAATGGATTGGTGCCATCTGAGGGCAAATGGGATGAGATTAGACAAATCCTTGATGACTGAGCCTCAAGGTTTGTGAGGAATATATATGGGTGACCTGTGAGCCTCTGGCCCAGCCCCGGAGTACGTCTGAGGGCTGGCCGGTACATGTAAGGGGAAATACCCGTGACAAGTTGGTTGCATAAGTCTATAGAACACTCCACCAAAAGATCTTGTGGTATTAGCAATTGTGTATGGCTCTACAGCTTCATTTTGATGTGGCCTGTTGGGGTGGTTTGCGTGCACTGACTGACCGCGTGCATCGGATGCACGGATACGGTAGAGTAGCTCTAGCCAAGACCATAAACTGTTACAACTTTGATAATCACCTTGCTTCACCAGACATCACGTATCGCACACAACACATCATTCTGACCCCCAGTGTAACTTGCTTGATCAGTTAGAGGAGGACCCGTCCGTATCCTTGATACCTTCTGTTCGCTAGCAGCCCGTTGCAGTGTTTGCCAACGGTCCGCTGCACTGATAGTCCAGCTCATTCGGTTAGTTCGGTTTGCTTCACTGCTATCCACTCCTACTATATGGTCCCGATCGATCCTCGCCATAGCAATACAGATCAATCAATACTCTCAACCCTTCCACACCTTCTCCTCCAGCTTCATTCAAGCATTGAAGATTGTTTTTGATCCAACTGTCAACGCGCTCTCAGATTTCTTCGCTGTTTTTCTCCATGAATATCATACGACCATTACCATGGACCTCAACTTTGCCAAGATCGAGATGGCTTGCTTTCTCACAGCCGGCTTGCTTTCTCACAGCCGGCTTGCTTTCTCACAGCCGGCTTGCTTTCTCACAGCCGGCTTGCTTTCTCACAGCCGGCTTGCTTCAAAAATACTACTTTGCAATAGTCGTACGGCGTGTGGTAACTCGCTTCTTCGTGTTAAGCAAAGCAATGAGGCATTAGGATTGATTATATGATGGACTTTGTAGCCGGTAGAAGTAGTATATATGAGGTAGGTTGGGGTCACCTGACCCGGCCATATTCCGGCTTTCAACACTTCGGTCACAGTAAGTATGAGCAGGGGTGATAGATTAGGCAGCTGTCTTGGGGCGGGAGATGTTGCTTGCAGGACGCAGGGCCGTACAAGGTCAACAAGAGGATCGGCCACCGGAAGTGAATAGCTAGAAGGGATATCTGTCAATCCCCACGGGCGAGCTGAGCTAGACCCAAAGACCGCTTCCTAGAAGGGTGGACTTGTTGAATCCAGGAGTATGAGGCCTTTGGTGAGACTTGGACGCGCATCAGCGATAAGCAGGGGCATCAGACCTCCTCGACTGTGTCCGAGCAGCCATACGGGGCTTCCGATCAAGTCCAAAAGATTTATACTAGCCGACTGCACCTTTCGCTGCTGGTACGTAGCATTGGAGATGAGTTGGATGTTGGATGTATAGAAGGCATCGATCACAGGATCACCCACGATGCCCATGCCTGGCCACTGTGTATGCAGCTCGGCCTGAGGCCACAGGCGGTATCGTACGGGAGCGGTGAAGCGCTGCTGTATCAACTTGGCTGAGTACGTTAATGTTGCAGATGCTCCACCGCAAGATGCCCAAGCTGAGCGTTCCCGGAAGGTTTGATCTATAATGTAGACAGTATGGCCGGCTTCCAGGAATCATGAAGTCCAGGACAAGCCTCGACCCGGCTTGTTCAAGAGGTTGGTTCCAGTCTGACCTTGCCCGTGGATCAAGACGATCGAATCTGAGTTGTTGGCTATAGATGTGGCGGCTTAGGCCGCTGGTAGAATACAATGGAATACTGCGCTGAGTTGCTATCTAGCCAGGAGAAGACGACTATATACCTGACCTGTAACACACTAGACTAGGTAGTCTGCTACAGGCATAGTCAGACCTTGTACGGACTGATTGGTACTGCAACAACAGAGTAGGCTGGCGCCTGCTTTTCCATGTACATCTGGCCTTTGAAGATGTGACTACCATTTCCATTGTCGCTGTAACCACCGCCGATGTAGAAGTAGGCCCGGACTGCTGCGACTTCGGCGCTGGCATGAAAGGCACTTTGTGCAGATACGCAGCTGACGAGGAACGCTATCAGGCAATGTACTTTAATGAGAAGCTGGAGAGAAGTTGTCTTGTCGAGTTTGTGACACCTCGGATTCTCCACCTCAAGTTTGACCTCCTGAAGACCGGGCGCTTGTGTTGACGATGTTGCAGATGAAATGATTTGCGCTCAATTTTCTAATACTCCTGCAATAAATGGCCGTCGCCATCAGATCTCCGAAACTCAACCCTGGAGATACTCGAACACTCAAGCACTTGTTGCTAAAAGGCCCGTAATATCCGTACATAGTTGGTGTTTACCTGTCGTCCATTGTTGAGCGTCAATGATGGACAATACTTACAAACCCTGCCTCGAGTATAGCAAAGCTCGCCAGGATCAATATCTCTTATATGCGAAGACCATCGCAGATTATTTTATATCCTCGCCGCTATTTTTTGTACGCTTCTACGACTAGTTGTTGGAATGTTAGTTGATGGGGACATTTTGGGACTGAAGGCGTTCGACTATGGCGATCCATAATCTTGACCTCAAGACAGCATTCGCCCTTCACCAATTATTATTGCCCACCTGCAGCTAGTACCTCTTGGCGCACGGCCAGTCAGCTTCTCACAGATATGAGTAATCCAGCATAGTCGAGATGGATTGCGGATTCCTCAATCCTACGTCCTCAAATCGTCTATTATTCATGTTACCCTGCACAATCACACTTTCGTAAAGAAGTGATTGACCAAGACATTGTCGCGAAATTCGCAGCATCAAGGTCGCAGGCAGGAGCATCCCATGTTTTCACGTAAGCAAGACTAGCTTCCACACCACCAAAGCTTACCCGCGACTAGTGTGCTTATTCACCACTTGCAGTGTGGTACAGCCAATCATTCAACCACACCACTCGATAACAGCAAGCCACGGTTCTGTGCCAGGAACATCGCACGGGCGATGCCAAACGCTTGAGGCGATGCACGCGTAAATCAGATCTGAGATAGAAAAGGCGACCGCTCTTATCGATTACTGGGCGAAACTCGCGTTCTTTCATCACCATTATGACCTTGATACCAGCAGCCTCGATTGATGGCGCCGAGACACCAGCGAGTGCGACGCCTGGTCACCACCATCACCATCCTCATCTGCATGGGGCGGGAAGGAGGATAAGGCACCTGCTCCGTCCAGACGGCAGGCAAGTGCACATTGCAGGGAACCCTGAAGAGGCGCGCCGAATGAGCCAGACGTTGCGTCTGAACGAAAAAGATGACTTTGATCTGGTTGTTCACGGTAGCCCTGAACATGTGAGTTCTGATGATCCGTCGCATTAACGGATTCCTGACCAGAAGACAATAAGATCGAAGCTCTTCGCCATACGCACTCCCACCATGAGAAGCGGCATCGCCAACTAAAAGAAGAACATCCAGATCTCGCTGCCGAGTTTGAACATGTCCTCCGCGAGCTCGACGCTCTTTCATCAGAGCTTCACATGATCAGCGAGCACGCTGTGCAACTCGATGCCAACTTCTCTAAATACGGCTATTCCGCACATTTGCGGACCAGAGACGCTGGTGAAGAAGGCGACTCATCCTCTGGTGATTCCACTTTCGACAAAGAAACATGGCACGCAGGCCGCAAGCTCGGCGAGACAATGCGCTTCTACCAAAAGCCCATTGTCCGGCAGTACTTTCACAAAGGACTACTTTGGCGCGCAAGAGAAGCGCAGGAGGTCGCAAGTTATGAGCTGTTTATTGACCTGTTCTATGTTGGCATCATCGCGATCACGGGTGACACCGCGGCTGAGCACCCAGATGGAGAGTCGCTGCTGCGTTTTGTCATCACTTTCATCATGGGTTGGAAATTCTGGAGCGACATCAGTCTACTCATCTCGTGGTTCGATAGCGACGATGTACTGCGGCGCTGCAGCGTGCTGTTCATCTTAACTTGTCTGCTTGGTTTCACGACGAACATGGTGGACGCTTTCGAACATACGTATACACCGCTGGTTGCCTTCTACGTCACTGCGAGACTGTATCTGATCCTCAGCCTTTTCTGGTACGCGTACCTGATCCCTATGGTTCGAGCCTCTATGATAGGCAACGGCGTCATCGCGCTGATTCCAGTTGCACTTTGGATCGGCAGCATACATGTCGAGGAACCCGGTCGACAAGGCCTGATCTGGACTGCTATTGTGTTCGACCTGTTCGGTGGCTTCCTCATGCTTACTGTCCAGAGACCGGGTGTCATCCAGAAGAAGATGCCTGCAAGCTGGAAGGAGCGTCTAGAATTCTTCCCAGGTACGAACATTGAGCACAGAATTGAGCGAACAAATGCCTTTGTCACCCTGGTTTTTGGATCATGCGTGCTGGGCATCTTGTACCAGAGTAGCGCCGATATGGGTGTAAACGCTTTCTTTGGCAAGGCGGTGCTTGGGCTCATTCAAGCCTTCATATTCAATTGGATCTACTTCGAGATCGACTCCTTCAACCTCCACACGCATGCGATCCGACGGCATGTGACGTCCGGTAAGCCTCCTTGTCCGAAACATAAGTACTAACCAGCTGACATTGTTGACAGCGATGATCTGGTTTTCCATTCACCTACCCTTCATCATGTCGTTCGTTCTGAGCGCCGGAGCGCTCGCCGTGCTTGTCCGCGCGCACGACTGCCCAGATGCTGACGTAGAATCGCTGTATGAGACTTTCATCCCCCGATCCGAAGATCACATCTCTGCCGGTTTGCAATGGTACTACTGCGGTGGTCTAGGTATTTCTCTCATATGTTTAGCCATCATTGCATGGACCCACACACACCGAAAGATCCCAAACCAACGTATCAAGAAGCATTTTCGCCTTCTCTGCCGTATTGTAGTCGCCATCGTTATCGTTTGTCTGCCTTTAGCGCACCTCAACAGCCTAGAGTTGGTGGCAACAACGACTGGGCTGGTTGTGTGTGTGCTGGTGCTGGAACTGGTCGGAAGCACATGCTGGGGTGAGAACTTCTGGTGGAACACAAGTTGTGGCAGGAACAAATGCAACTATAGTGCGAGATGTGGTGTGAGGAAGGAAGAACTTGAAACCTCAATGAAGCATGGTACTATGTTAAACGTGGAAGAGATCGCGAAGAGAGGAGGAGGAGAGGAAGGCAGTGTGGGCGCTGTGTGATATAGGATGCTGGGATTTTTGGATGCACGCAGTGTTCTGGCGACACGGACATCATACAAGAAAGTATGAATACTCAGGAGAAAAAGTGAGCTGACTAGGCGGTCAGATTGAGATATGTTGTGGTGTAGGCCGCTGCAGTACACTGATAGCTATGGTGACCGACAATGTAGGACTATCGAGTTGATGGAATACTGCGCTGAGTTGCTATCTAGCTAGGAGAAGGCAACTATATACCTGACCTACTGAGTAGTCTGCTACGGGCATAATCAGACCTTGTATGGGCCGATTGATACCGCAACAAGATCTACTAACGTCCGTCCAGACGTGCCGGGACGCACGGTGTCCCGGGACAAGATCACACTGCGGACCTTCGGAATATCATATTCTTGTGTGTCCGGACATGCTTGGCATGCAGAGATGTCGGAGGGGTGAAGGTATCCACCGATTGCCATCTGTTTGCTAGCGGTCCACTGCACTGATTGTGTTTGCTAGCGGTCCGCTGCAGTGACTGTCCAGCTCATTTGGTTAGTTCAGTTTGCTTCCCACCCTTCACTGCTATTGCCTTCTACTATATAGTCCCGATCGATTCCAGCCAATAGCCAAAAAAGAATCAATCAACATCTCAACCCTTCCACAAGGGAACATGCAGTAGCGTGCTCAAATCTCACTGTAAGCTATTGTATTGAATTCAGCACTATGCCCCACTGTAACGGTTCATGGAGTATAGAGGTCATGTGTGCCACGTGTGTTGGCGCAGTGCTCTTGCCCTTTCCAACAAGCCCTTTCTACCTCTGTCTGAACGATAGATACGTCATGAAATCAGACCTTGATGGCCCGGTGAGAGAGACAGAACACTGAACAAGAACAACATAATATATACTGATTCCACTGCTCCGCGCGGTTTCCCCCTGACCGACTGCCCTGCGCGGTTGCACCTTCATTTATTGCAACTACTGCAACACCCACCGTTGACTAAGCTTTTGCAGACTGTTCTGACGTGCGGCAGTGAGCTTCTAGATGCGCTTCCAAGGCTGGTTCGCTGTTGGAGTTGGTGAACTGTACGCAAAGGGAAGAAGTTGAGGATTGTACTGCAGCTGTATTGTATGAAGCTACGAACAGTATATGCAGGTGAGTGGCTGTAAACAACGCTAGTGGGAAAAGGCAGCAACCTCTCACCATGGGGTGAGGTGCAGAGCGTTAGTGCAGGAGAGAACCCAAACCGTGACATTCGCTGACTGGCGATCCTGGTCGGGCTTCGGAGCGAGCGTCAGCTTGCAGCCTGCTCGACCCGTTCTGCGTAGATGCACGACACGTGCCCTACGTGACAAACATTTACTGTAACTGCATGAGCAGTGTCGGTCGGAGGCTGCCGTCAATTATTGTATTTCTATCTGTGTTGTTCGATGATGTTCTTGTACAGGAGTTCTCAGTTCAGAGGTAAGTGCACTTGCCCTCGGGCAGTGCCTTCCTCAATAGAATATGTAGCGGTGTGGACCGCTGTAGAATACTGATAGCTACGGTAAACGATAACGTAGGACTATCGGGTCGATGGAATACTGCGCTGGATCGCTATTTAGCTAGGAGGAGACGACTATATACCTGACCTGTAACACACTAGTCCAGGGTAGTGGTCAGGGGTATAGTAAGACACTGTACGGACCAACCGATACCGCAACAGAATATCATGTGACTTAGGCCACGTAGTTACATTTACTCTTGTTTTGCGTTTCTTGATCCTCTACCGTCGTAGGCTTGCATCGCGGTTAGTAAATCGGGCTAACGTTCGTCGCTTGGAGACAACATGCGGCCGCGACGATGCGTCTTCTGAAGCGCTTGCCGGGCGGCAGCTTCGAGCTGGTGTCTCACAGCAACGACAACCCTCCCCCGTATGCTACCCTATCGCATACCTGGACAGAAGGTCAAGAAGTGACGTACAATGAGCTGGTGGCGGGTACAGGCAAAGACAAGACTGGCTAAGGCAAGCTCCAGTTTTGCGGCGATCGAGCTGCGGCGGACGGCTTTGAGTACTTTTGGGTCGATACCTGCTGTATTGACAAGTCTAACAGCGATGAGCTCAGTATGGCAATTAACTCCATGTTCCGCTGGTACCAGCGTGCGTCCGCTTGCTACGTACACCTGTCGGATGTGTTTGTGCCGGACGAGATCAGTGACGCTGAAACCTTCCCTGTAGCGTGGCAGGAAGTCTTTCGACGGAGCCGATGGTTCACGCGAGGCTGGACGTTGCAGGAGCTCCTGGCGCCAGCTAGCGTCGAGTTCTTCTGCAAGCAGGGCAAGCGGCTGGGTAGCAGGGTGTTGTTGGAGCGGGAAATCCACGAGATCACTAAGATCCCTCTGGACGCACTAAGGGGACAAAGCCCCAGCGAGTTCGATATTGAGGAACGGTTGAGCTGGGCAGCCAGACGCACGACGACGATGAAGGAGGACAAAGTGTGTTGCTTGTTGGGAATTTTCGGTGTGTTCCTGTCGCTCATATACGGAAAAGGAGAAGCATACGCCATATGCTATCTGACCATTGCTAACATTGTTCAGTCTTCTCGTCGCTGCCTTTCCCTCGAAACGGCCTCTTCGTTGGACGAACAGACGAGCTCCAATGTTGCAGTAAATGCAATAAGTGAATGTGTAACCGCGCAGGGCAGTAAGTCAGGGGTAACCGCGCGAAGCAGTAAAATCAGTATATTCTGTTGTGTTGTTGTTCAGTGTTCTGTCTCTCTCACCGGGCCATCAGGGTCTGTTTACATGACGTATCTGTCGTTCAGACAGAAAGTGCTATTGGAACAGGCAAGAGCACTGCACCAGCACACGTGGCAGACATGACCGCTTTACCCCATAAACCATCACATCCAATCTCTTGAACAGCACCTCCTCGTCTCCAACACCCACTGACGGATGACAACATATGGACTGGGAGGGTGCGGGAAGTCAGCGCTTGCCATCGAGTTTGCATATCGCGCACTGGCAACACGTGCTAGACTGGTTCTCTGCGTGCCTTGGATGGCGATTCAAAGCCAGCTCGACTGCGCGACTATCTTCCCCGCAGCGACAAAGGCGCGATTCTTTTCACCACTCGGAGCAACGTAGCGCAAACACTCAACGATCAGGGAAAGTACGCTGAGGCTGAGAAGATGCAACGCGAGACGCTCAAGCTGAGAAATAAGGTGTCGGGAGAGGAGCACCCAGACACGCTGACGAGCATATACAGCCTTGCTCACCTTCTTGCAAACCAGCTACGCTTTGATGACTCGCTTTCTGTACGAGCAAGCCTGCGCTGCATACGAGAGTGTTCTTGGAGAGGACTACCCAACTACCCGCGCTTGTCACCAACACTATTGCCAGATGCTAGCGTTGCAAGAGCAGAACCTCATCCCTCTCTGTTCTGCAAGGCAGGGAAGTAGTGCAGACGTGCGCACAAGCAAGAAGCGAAGATTGGCATGAGAGGAACAAAGTTCCACATGGATCAAGGGCGCCTCATTTTTGTGTATATTCCACTCGTCTGGGCCCCGCTGTATACTTACGCTCCTTCTGATATCTGATTACTTAATAGCGTGATCTGCAAGTACTGGCGGCCGTACAGTGCGGCAACATCGCGTGGCGACGGGCACCTGTCAGCAACAGCTAGTGCGTAGGGGGCATAGCGCTGGATTCGTTACGATAGCTTACAGTAACATCTGAGCATGCTACTGCGGGCTGTCTGCATGCCAAGCGCATCAGCTCGTTCCGACACGTTAGAACGCTTTGCGCGATTTTTGCTCCTAGCCAGCGAAACTCCCAGAATGCAACTTTTCCACATCAAAGCAGATTTCAGAGCTTAGAGACACAATCTGCCTTGATAGTAGTTTCTATCAGACCCGCCAATTCTTACAGAGGCTCGTTAAGTTGCGAGCGGACAGCGAGGGTAACAACGAAGGGTCGATCGACGGCGTTGACGAAACGATCGACCGCAAGGCCAATATTGCGGCAATCTCTGCCGTAGGCTGGTACACTTACAGAGAAGTGGCTACAGAACATGAATACATCCACCACAAGTCTGTGTAGTTGCGAATAAGAGATGGCGAAGCTCCGAAGTGCGAACCTGTCCCGTTACAGCATGCGTCCCGGCACGCTTGGATGGACATTAGTCAGGGACACGACAATACCATTGAACTAACAAACATCGATTCGCTCAAGCTGGATATTTTGTCTTGACTGCGTCGTATTCCTTCTGCGTGAGCTGAGTGACGGATCCATGCTTCAAACCGGTGGGGAACCCTGAGGTACTGGACGCGGTCCACTTCCCACCGTCGATGTTCGTCGTCTCGAACGGTACATATTGGACGTAGTTATCGAGCAGAATATGGTACTTGCCAGCAACAGTGTTGTCGGCGAATGAGGCCGTGCCCTCCCACGGGCTGCCAGATGTAACGTATCCAGGTACCCTTGTCCACATACCAAACAGACCGCCAGTAGTGTTCTCCTGATAGACCTGCAGTGTAGTCTCGTTCTTAATGAACCGCGTGAAGTGACCTTTTTGACCGAGATACTGAAACTCTTGGTCTATGACTGGGGTATTGGCAGGGGCAATGTAGTCCTTAGGTGCGCTGAATGTGTTGAAGTCCTTGGTGGTGGCGTACCTAATGCGATCAAGGCCTGCGGTGCCAGTATGTGTGGTATCAGAAGAAGCGTACAGGCGCGACGCCCAGAACACGTAGAACTGTTGCGTCGCGTCGTCCCAGACTGCAGAGGGAGCCCACGCCATGCCAGCTGTGGCACCTTCGACCGTCTTCAGGCTAGCCGAAGACCAGTTAGCCAGATCGCTCGACTTCCAGACCACGATGCCACGGCTACCGGTCCGGGTGGCTTTGTCCCAAGAGAAACCAGAGGCGTTGATATCGAGATCTGAGGAGCAATGTCAGTCATGTTTTAAGGCTATATGAGAGAGCTATACCTGTAGCAATCATGTAGTATTGCGTGCGAGCGCCGTTCGACGCCAGAAAGGCATCCCGAACAGCTTTCGTACCGACCGTCGAGGTAAGGACAGGATTGCCTTTGTTCAGTTTGGTGAAGTTTGTTGGCGAGTTCCCATTCGACAAGTACCATTGCACCTTAGGATTCGCGTCTGAGAAGGTAGAGATAAGGTAGCCAGCATAGCCAGATTGGCGCTTCTCGCTCTGTACTGGTATCGCAGAGACAAACGTAAAAAGCGCTGTAGCAGCGGCGATGGAGTAAGAGACGAACCGCATCTTGATGGAGGGTAGCTTCGAGGATCTATGGAGTCATTGACCTACTCGGCGGTGCGTGTGCTTTTAGACTTAACCACGCCGGAGAATCTTGAACCAGGTTGCTGGACAGGTATACGATCCTCAGCATGGTTTCTCCACATTGCAATATAGCATCGGCGTGATGTAGATAGAATCCGGGGCGACTAGCCCAGTCAGGCAGGAGCCTGGGGCTTGATGTCTGTGCGTGTCACGATTTGCGACTCGTGGGTTTTTTTGTACCTGCATCTGTACATGGGGTGGCGTGCTTAACGGAGAACTCGGCGAAAGACCGATCGCACGGCGAAATGGATTTTCATATTATGCTGTCATGTGTGGCTTGCGTTGCGACTCTGAGAAAGGTCACGAGTGGCCTTTGTACACTTTTGCAGAATGCAACAGTCGGTGTACCGAGACACAACCATCGAGAATGAGAATCTCAGAAGCATGTTTGTGGAAATCGTGGTAACTGCGACTACAGGTATTGGGGTGGAACTTGGAGCAATGTGGGAAATGGAACTTCGGAAGAGGTCGAGAATTGAACAGACCTTGAAAACTCACAATTCAATCTCTAAGCTGGCGAAGCGCGAGCCTGCACCTATTTGTCAATCAAAAGTGTTCGGATGAGTTGATGGAAACGCTTGTGCTCAGTGATGAGGGGAAACGATTCTGCCTCAGCACCAAGCAAACACACCCCCGGACGCTATCGGACATCCGGAATCGCAAAGCAAGCGCGTCATGGACGCGTTCCTCTAGGCCGCGTCGGGTAAGGCGCCGACGCTGAGTACCACGGCGTGCAAGCCTCAATACGTGGAATGATCGAGCACGTGCGTTGCTAATTAGGACTGTTTCTATGTTGCAGTGCTGCTTCATGCTGACAATGTCCCACACCAGGCGGTTAAGTATTCGAGCACGTTCATCCCAAGCTTTTTCGATGTCCTCAGTCCCGCCCGTAACTTAGTCGTACACGGCCTGTGCCATCCACATCTTCGGTAGCACCGACAGAATGCATTTGCAGACTTGACCGGACGGGTTCTATGAGCTGCGGAAAACTGTAGCGTGCTGCTATTCCATCCTGAAGACTATGATACTCCATCCCAAACATAACCGATCGACTCACTACCTGCGGCCGGCAGTGTATATGTCGAGGCTGCGAAGGTCGGTTTGCCATTACACATGTAGGCCGACATTATAATAGACTACCGGATGATGCGCAAGCCACATCTAAACAGTCAGCATTGCGAAGCTGAAAGACAGCAGTTGATGGTCCACAACTCATTTGAATAACTACTGGCCTTTGTGAGCCAGACTAGAGCGATGTTCGACTTTCTTCGGCCTTGCCGTCGAGACCCTTGAGTGCACAACTCATGCAGGAGTGATGGAGATATGTGATTTCTAGAGGTAGATTGGTAGGAGGATGTAGGCAGGAGAGGACATGAGAACTGGGTTGATTGTACTAGCTATGTCTATGAACTGTTTATATACTTTTCAGTAGCTAAGTGATCTGCACGCACGTGATACCCAGGCACGTGAGAGGTCGGTAGAGGTCGACATGATGGTTTATGGAGTAAGGAGGTCATGTGTGCCACGTGTTTTGGTGCAGTGCTCTTGCTCGTTCCAACAAGCCCTTTCTACCCCTGGCTGCATGACAGATACGTCATGAAAACAGACCCTGCTGATGGCCTGGTGAGAGGCCAAAAGACAGAACAACAACAATACAATATACCTACTTTACTGCTTCGCGCAGTTCCCCCTGACTTATTGCCCTGCGCGGTTACACCTTCATCTATTGCATCTACTGCAACATGATACTACTGGCAATTATTTGAGCTATAAAGAGCAGCATGAATATGCGTTCGACTTACTCTCATAACGCTCATCCGTCCTTCTTCCGTGGTGTACCACTCTCTCAATACACCAAGTCACTCCTTACTCATGGCTCCTGGACTTCTACGCATTGGAGCGCTTACTCTATGGGCACCTCTACTGTATGCCCCGCAACTCCCACATGCCCCCAAGACGACTTGTGCGCTTTCACTGCAAATGGAATCACTTTTTGCAGTTAGCTGCGCCACAGATTTCTATGGGGGTGATCTTCAGTTGGCACAGGGCAGTCTGCACTACATGTTGCCTAAAAATACTTACAATGATAGAAGTCAACGCTCGCCGGGTGTATGAAGGCTTGTTCTACCATAGATAGATGTATTGCGGCCAGCTACGTAGAACAGAACTGCTACATGAAAACACACTTAACGCTGCTGCAGCGAAGCGGCAAAGTAGTTCTCACACATTCGTCATGGAATGACATGCTAACATCAGCAGCACAAATGTGATCGGTGTATCCGTCACGTCTCATACGACTACGGCCTTGTTCGCCAGCAGTCCGTTGCAGTGTTTGTCAGCGGTCCGCTGCACTGATTGTCCAGCTCATTCGGTCAGTTCAGTTTGCTTTCCCATCCCTTCACTGCTATTCCCTTCTACTATATAGTCCCGATCCATCCCCGTAATAGCTCACAGACAGACCAATCATCTCAATCATCTCAACTCTTCCACAGACCTCGTCTACAGTAGCGTCTCCACAAACATGCCCTTCCAGTTACAGCTGCCATGAAACGATGGCTGTACTTTCAGAGGAGCTGACTTGCGTGCTTCACTCTATTATGCGGGACCGAGTTCTATGGAGGCTATCTCTCTGGCACGTATGCGGAGAGCTACTAGAGCTGCACGGGGGCTTGTGCAGATGACTCCAGTTATGTTGCTGCCTCGTACACCGGTGGCTCAGGCTCAGGCTACTGCTATCTGAGAAGCACAAAGAAACGAACCAAATGTCAACGACAACGTTGATGTTAAGTGATGCCTTACATGCAGACGAGACCCTTGCTGATATGATCGGCCGTCTTCCTTGATACAGGGGTCCAGTCTCCAAGTTTCATCTCCACCACCGTCAGCACATCTTCCGCTTTCGCTTCAACATCCACGTGCGCCTCTCTCAACAGCTTTGTCACGTCCCCTTCCGCGATCTCTTCTGCAACTTCTTTCTCTCCCACATCGTCAAGCAGTGTTGTTACGTCCGGCTCGTCTACATCTTCTCCAACCGCGACTTCTCTGCCAGCTGGCACGAACGTATTGACAAACAACGGCTTCAAAACGAGTAGCGGCACGTGCGGGGCTTAGCTAGCTAGGAGGTCATCAATAACGTCGTTAACGCGCAAGTGTACGCTCATGGCGGGAATGCATACACGTAAGTTGTTAACAATTTCCCCTGGCTATTCAAGCTGACCATGATATGCAGCGTGATGTACCTCAGTGGGACAATTACCGAACTGTTCCAGACAGTGACAACTCTTGATGTCACCCGATCTCACAGGGTCAACTTTTGATGGCCCCAACTCAGTACTGGAACAATGCCGGCACATGTACCATCGAAGTTTTCCTGAACGACTCCAAGGTATACATCAAGACGCTCAACAGCGCAAACACTGCTCCAAAGCCGGTGCTGGCGATCGGCTTCGTCAACAGCTTTAATACCCACCTTGCCGAAGCAGACGCTCAGGTTCAGATATTCGTGTAACAACGAGCAACTCGAACTGCATCCTCGTGGATGATGTCAACTTGACGTACGTTTAATGAGCGTTTCACAACCAGCTACCTACTGCAGGGCCTCTGGGACGATATACTGAGCACCTATTAGGAGCTAGTCAATGTAACATCTTACTTAATATGCGCAACCATAATCATGTTTACCAAGCCTTAACCTTTCTTCCACGGTGGATATACCTCATGAACATTGTACGTCACATGCGTTGCCGTCTGTTAGCCTCGGTCCCAGCACACACCATGGAGGGGCTCGGTGTGTGAAGGTGAAGATGAAGCGCGGAACCTTCCGGAACGAAAATGGACGTACCAGTCAATCCAACTATTTGCTAGCTCAAGCTGTCACGATTTTGTCTTTCCTTTGAGCCACTGTCACCTACATTGAGCGTCTCTGCAACCTAACGAAACAGTTCCGCCATTCTAGCGCACCCGCAGCTCTCTTCAAAGCAGCCACAATGATGAATGAAACGCCGACTACTTTCCAATCCTACGACTCTTCCACAATGACGAAGCATCGTAGCGGTATCTTGACTCGGGCACATGCTGCATTGTCTAGCTTGTCAAAACCAGTCGATAATTGGGGTGTCAGCGACGTTCCTATTCTCTCCTCACAGATCACGCCGAGGAGAAGTCGATCACGCCAATACAGCGACAGTAATAAGAGCGTGACTATGTCCCCTCTTAAGCCCACTCGCAGCCGTGCACCCGGAAATCGGTCGCGAGTGCTTTCTATGCGACCATTGAGCATCGCGAGTGTGTCTACTTTCGGCGCGTGGATGTTAGACCAGATTTGCGCTGACGACGAAGCGGATAGCGACCACAATGAGTACGATACTGAGACCGAAACTCAGTCAATCAGCAAGCTATCGGTGCCGGCTTCCTATAGTGAGGCTCAACACGAAACACCAGTGCAGCACAAGTACGTCTATCCAGATTATCCATCTGTCAACCTCAATGGGAGCTTGTTCCGTGATCTCGGAACCGGTACACACCCGCTGCGCATGCACCCACCTTCGTCGTCCCCTTCACTTCGAGATCAAGCGACGGCTATGCGGAAACAGGACGCCCCACGACTATCACAAACTTCGAGCTGTCTGTATGTACCAACTACTCCACTTCTCGACGATGGAGCCTCCAAGGCATCTCAGGATACCATCAGCACGCGGCGCAGCCGTCCTACACTCACCGAGCTGGACATCAATGTGGCCAACAACAACGTCCAAACCAACGATGAGAAACCCATCAACGAGCGTCAAGAGATCAACGATGATATGCAAAAGATACTGGTGTCCGCTCCTGAGGACGTTTCTGTGCCTTGTGACGTTGGTTACGTTGAAGCCATGCGTCTTTGGTATGAGGAGAAAGAGAATGCGGCATTGGAAGACCAGGCCCGTGGACGCAGGAATGCAAGAAAGATAGGGATCGGTGGATGCGCGATGTCCAGTGCATCTGCATGCCAACGGCTCTAGGATAGTTGAGCAGAACTACGTACTGGCGGGTTGTTACCTATGTTTGTATGACTTCAGGCTAAGGCATGATAGTCGGGTTTTGGACAGGCTATGCGAGGGTTTCGTTGAGCGAGGGGGGCGAAGGGGTAGCAACGTCATCTTGGACTAGCACACTTTGGAGTAGAATGGAAATTTATACGTCATATGAATGACTACATTCTGAATCCTTTAGCCTATATATGTTTCTTACCTTGCGAGACAGATGTGTGACTCTATCCTTACTGTGCATGGAAGCACATGTTACAATTTTACGATGCCCAGGAGCTTCTCCATTGCGCTGCAATTACGTATCTGTGTCTGGCCTACAGTATAATACAATACCACTCATGCTACATAGAAGCCGGATGTGAGAGTAATGCTCGGGGAAGTTAAGATCATCATAGCTGACCTAGATCCACGATCAGTTAAGGACTGCACGTCATCCTGGAGACGACATATCTTGCCCATAACTCATCGAAAACCTCCAGGCGCTTTCGCGGAAGTTGATCAGTGGTAGCTGTTGTATTCGTCCCTACCTGCAAAGTGCCTTGAGGTTGGGAAGCAGCACCACCAAAAAGGTGGACACCCTGGCACCTTCCATCAGTTTGGCATAGTCCCAATCCGATGAAACGAGCAGGCGAAAAGCAAGCAGAAGGCTGCAAAAGCATAAAAATTGACCTAACCAGGGGTCGAACCTGGAATCTCTTGATTGCGGCTTCCAGGTTTAATACCTAGTTATTCGTAGTCAAGCGCCTTGCCATTGGGCCATTAGGCCAGATATTGAACTGATTGATGGGATAAAGGCTATCTTGAAGCATTATAGTCTTGATCAGCCAGCCCTCATGCAACACTCTGGATATCTGAAATGCGGGAGCGGGGATATGTCTCTGATGGGGTTGTGGTAGAGCGTGAAGAGTTTTCTCGCCGAAGTTGCGGCTAACGTGCTGTGGGGCATCGCCGACAACCTACCTTCTTTGCGAACAACACCAAAATGCGAGACCTGGAATCGTAAAGATGATCGGTATACATTTGTTGCTTGGATATTCGAGGTAGATAAGATCATGCGTGGGATATCCGGAATCTTCGTAACGAGCAGAGGTTGACCTTTGCGCCGCTGAGTGAGGTCCTAACAGTAGCCGCTGGGTGATGGATATTGGTCTAATCTTGTCTTGTCTCGTCTCGTCAGATGCATCGAACGCGCATAACATTCCGGTGACGTCGTACCTGGCGATGAAAATTGACGGAGCTCAGAGATAGCAGAGGTGTAGCTGCGACGTAGAGGTTGTGATACATGACATCAGAGAACCACGCTAGATTGGGCCCCAGCAGGGTTCGAGAGCAAATTTGTCTGTCATCGCCTCCTTCGCTCACTCACTGCAACAATGCGCATCACTTGAATTGTAGTACGCTCAGATGCTCTGCTCGGGTGTTTGTTGCAAAACATATTTGCTATAGGGACACGCTCTTCTAACACGTAGAAAATCCTTGTACTGTTCATAAATGATCGTCAACAAAAGCAGTATATTCAAAACTTCACTCTACTGCTGAATCTGCTCGCTCGGCCTATGGCTTCAGGAACTGGAAGTCATTGAGATAGCTCGTCGAACCCTTCCGGATCACCAGAGCAGTCCACCACAGTCCCTCCATCTCCAAACCACCCGAAGTCATTACCATCGACATACTCCATTTCGAAGTCCTCTCACCGCACCGACTTCATTGCCTTTATAGTATGCACGCTACTCCCAGGCCACGATGCCGTGACGCGGCCCCGCATACGCTGCTCGGTCGACAAACCTGGCGGCGCTGTCTTGTACCAGCTCAGGCAGTCTGCGGTGTACACGGTGCGCTTGAAGTACTCATCGCAGTATGCTGTGAACTTTTCGACCGGATCGCGCTTTGGCTCGACGGTCTTGACGTTACCTGTTGATAGGCGTTCCAGTACTTGCGCAATGTATGAGTGGATGGACTCGATCATCACGAGTAAGCTGCCTGCACCTTGGAAAGAGTTGGGGCCCAAGGAATGGAAGAAGTTCGGGAAGACGTCGGTGCAAAGACCGAGGTAACTTCGTGGGTAGTCACTATACTCGTGTCGGAGGTTCAGACCATCACGGCCATATATGGGAAAGCCAGAGGAGACGGATGTATCAAAGCCTGTCGCGCAAGTGATGGCATCCACAGGTCTGTGTCGGCCGTCTTTAGTGATGATGTCAGTCGCATTTATCGACTGTATGTTTGAGGTAATGACATCCACGTTGGGTAATGCCAGCGCCTCGAGGTAGCCCGGACCTGGAGTCAGACGCGTGCAAAGTGGTGGATAACTGGGAAGAAGTGACTCGATGAGTTCAGGGTTTGCCCATAGTCGCTCCTTCATCACTCGTGCAAACTTTGTTTCAATACCTACGCACTTTGGGTTGTCGCGTTTGCAGGTGGCGTAAAACCCCTGGAGTGACAATTCAACTTCCTTACGATAACGGAGGTAGGCATCGGGATCATTCAGCCAAGCTTGCCTCTCCTCTAATGAGTACGAGAAGTTGCCGTTTGTGCCTTCGCTCTGACGCTCTCTCACAAGTTGTTCGGCAATCTGATTTGCGATCCATGTTTTTGCGCGTATGTAGTGGTCCATACTGGCGAATCGATTCGGCTCCACGAAGGGTGAACTGCGATCTTGCAAGACGCGCAAGGAGGTCGACAGTGTCGTAGACAAGTACTAAGGCGACCTCGTAAAGCTGTTCCTGCAGTGATATGGCAACTTCCACCGGGACGCGCGAGTCATTACTTATGACTACAAGGTCTGAAGCGATGAGCTCCAGGCTATTCTGCTTCTGTCCAGCGGCTAAATGAAGGAAGTTTTGATATAGATTGGCGGATATGGCGTTCTTGACTGCCCCCAAGCGGTCGGTTGGAATGTGCCATCAGACACGATGAGATGAATGGAACCGAATACCTGAACCCTGGCCTTCGTGAGCTTGTAAGCCTGAGAATCATTTCCAGCTGCGTTTGAGCGAGACCTTAACTCTCGTTTGTCCAACATGACCTGCAGAATTTTTACCTACTTTAATCCCTCCTAGGATCAGGTATGATTAGACGTGCTTTCACTTACGATTGCGCGGCTGCCTGGGGCTTGATGGCACGCCCGTTTGCTTGCAACAAACTCGACAAGATCAACCTTCCGCACAGTCCCTTCCACCCACTACCGCAGACTTTCCATACCCAAACACTTAATATTAGTCCGCCGCACGCTCTCAACGTCGCCGACATGTCAACAGCCGAAGGCCAAAAGCGCACAGCAGACTTCTCACCCACCACACCAACCAACCCCAATCCTCCTCCTCAGAACACCACCGCACCACACATTTTACGCCGACACCAGCACCGCCGTCGCAACATCGCCGCCAGCGTCTGGGGCCCCGAACTTCCTCCACCCCCATCCACACCCGGCATCTCCCAACCAGCATCACGCGCGACCTCCTCAATCTTCCGTAAACCGCCCTTCAACATCTACAAATCGCTCCTCCGCCACCCCAACCTGTTCTTCCAATTCTGTATCCGCCTTCCCTATACCAGCATAATCTCGCTGTACAGCATTGACAAAGAATTCCACTACCGGCTCAACAAATACAGCCTCAGCCTAATCCACGACTACGCGCGCTACCATGCCCTCCTCGCGAGTCATGTGTTCAGCTGGGTGCTATTCCCGAAGTTATGTATCAGCGACCCCATGTTGCGGCCGATGGATGGGCGGGAGTGGTTGGCGCGCGACGTCCCGGGGTTCCGGTGGGTGGGTATGGTATTACACCGACAGAAGGTTGTACGCGGAATTCTGACGTGTCTGGCGGTCGAGGGGTTGAGAGTGCCGAACAAGGCGTTTGAGGTGCTGTGCAAGTTTTGGTGTGTTATGGAGTGCAAGAGCGTCGCGCTGAGGGAGGCGTTCCTGCAAGATGGGGATATCTGGTCTGACCAGGAGATCTTGGTCTTTCAGCTCCTGCTCGTGAAGCTGGATATGCGGTTCTCAGATCCGGTGCTAGGGAATGGGGTTGGAGAGTTGAGTCATATGCTGTTGACGCAGAAGGGGCTGGGGATACTATACAAAGTCTTGATGGGGCAGATAAGGATCGACTACGACAAAGCAACAGATATCCTGGTCCGCACCTACCTGAGCGAGGATCTCGACACTGACACGCACACCTGGCTTGACGACGAGATAGACAATGGTGTCCCAGAGGAAGAATGGGGGCTACTTTCCAGAGAAGGGTGGCATATGGACGGGAAGAGGATGGACAGTGCGGTTGACATGGTGATTATGGAGGGTATCAGAAGAGGACTGGATGTACAGAGGTACTACCTTGACTTCGTCCTATATGGATTCGTTGATGGAGACGGAAACAATGTACCAGTGCCACGGATGCTCAGACAGGGAAACGGTGTGAACGTGGTCGAGGTTGGTTTGCCGAACGAGCAGGCGAGAAAGCAAGCCCTTGGGAAGTTGAGAGAATTTGCAGGGCTCTCATGTATTGATGGAATGGAGGTCGATACTCAGTCGTGACGATTAGACCGACAGGCGGTATCAGCACCGTCTCGATCGATCTACATCTCATATAGCTCTTCCGGTTTACGTCGCGCCGCAAAACAGTTCGTTGCCTGCTTCTTGGACTTATCGAAACATAGTCTCACACCGCAATATCGTCAATCTTCCAAGGGTGAGCCTTGTGGATCCATGACAACAACTTCAGTTGCATCGTGTCGTTGATTCGAAGATCAGCCGAAGAATGGTGGACGACGTGGGGTCGAAGTAGCTTGTGACAGGCGCTAGGTACTGAATGGCAGATCCCGCCGCAACTGCTTCCGAAATCTCCCAGGTTCGATGTCGACACAAGGACTGTTGCCAGCGATGCTCTTCAAAAATCATTGCACCGTGCCTCAGATAGACTACAGATTACTAGGGGAAGACGGCTCCATCCAATCAGCAATTCAACAATCCTGTTGACATGGCTGTGCGCGCTGAAACACGACATCTTACAGGCACGTAATCGCTCGCAAGCAATGTCGTGATCGCCTGCCCACCAATGCGCCCACACAGCGCCTTAATCGCGCTTTCTGGCGTGCAACTGCCACGAACAGCAGGTGGCGGCGCGCTTTACCTTTGCCGTTGACGAGCGCTGGAGTCACAATGGCACGAGAGTGGGCTGATCCGACAGCCCAGCGCAGTATTCCTTGCGGCTTGGAACGAATTTGGACCCTCAGCTGCGCTTCGGGCGCCCACCAGACGGGCAGGTTAGGGTCTACCCCACATTTTCCGTGCATACAATTACCTTCAGCCTCTCCCGTGTTGCGTGTGGTTCTGTGAAACATTCTCCCGTAATCTGTTTGTCAGGCACCAGCTTTCCAAGTAATCAATCAGCTTCGGCATTTACTAGTGTTCTCAAATTTGAAGGTCGGCATACCAAAGCGACGCTCTTAGAGCAAGTGCAGCCAGCCCTACAAGAGGAGCTCCTCCGAAGCCCTACGGTTGCCTGACTCAAGGACCACTTTGCATCATCGCCCGCGCTAGATTGTGAGTACCCTTGCTGAGACATAAAGCAGAGCTGCCCGTCTGCTGTGTGATTCTATTGTTATTCATCTCTGTTCAGCCTGTTTGATCGTAGCTGATTTGCAAAGCCACGCAGCCTCATTCAGCCCTCCACCTCGAACACGGCTGCCTAGCCCCACCGCCAGGCCATCCATAAGAGCAGCTGGTTTCATATCGAGACAACTTGAATCTCAGTCAAGTTCGACTTCACAACACAATCACAATGGCCGTCTCAACACAAGCCCTCTCCTCCATCCGCCGGTACTCCACATCCCTACCGCGTGACCCCCACTACCGACTCAAAGCCACACTCGCAACGGGCTATGTTGTATCGGCGCTTGCACTGCCGTTTGTACCACCGCTGCTCGAGACTAGGAGAGCGAAGGCTGATGGAAGCTATCTGACGAGGTGAGTACGGGATGTCTTGTCTACTTTTGGTGGATGGTCCCGGAAGAACACTCTTCCAGCCAATCACACCATCATGTCAGGCCGGATGTAGAGTGGAGGAACAAGGCTGACGACGTGTAGGGAGAATGTGTATTGCTCGAGTCAGTTCCATCAGTGCGCTCGATGAGCACGAGCACGGGTGAGGCGACCTCGACTTCTTTGTCCACCGTCCTTGCACTAACATTGCTTTGCAGGCCTCCAGGTTTTACAAGAAACCGACATCTTCGTTCTTGAGCCTTTTACATTCATCATACCCATTATTTTCCTATGGTATTTCGGCGTTTGGATGTCCGCATGAGGACCGCATAGTTGGTGTTCTGGGCTCTTCGTCTGCGTTTGGATATGTACACGCCAGATATTGCGTGATTATACATGGCAAATATCACTCCCATCTCGAGGCTCTCCCTGTCCGCGCTATGAATGTATTGCCAATAGCACGGAACCGTTGCAGGGTTATCCATCACCCTGGAAACACATGCACTATCAAGGTGCCAACCCACACCATTGGCAAGATGTGCATATATGTAGCGGAGCTGCCGGCATTCCACCAGCTTCCTGTATGGAGTTATGCTGAAACGGGAGCCTGGAGGTACTCATACTGTTGGCATCGCGGGATACTGCTGCCTGGTGCCGCGTGGTTGTGAGCGTGTACCGTGGGATTTGCTGGCACGGATCACGTATGTGCCGCAAACGTCATTGGTCCAAGCTGTCCCTTCCCCCACATGAAAAGTGCCGCCCCGCAGCTTTGCGGCCCCTCAAAGATTCGACGCGACTCTGAACGCGTTACGCAAAAGACCCTTCGAACCCTGAACCGCAGCCGCCATGGCTTCGACGCTGCTCGGTAGCATCGATCACCGGCTGCCCAACGAGCTCACCCTCGCCGTCGTCCAACAGCTCGCCAACGACAACCGCACATTATGCATCCTGGCGCAGACATGCCGCGGCTTCCAGCAGCTCGCCGAGGAACACATCTATAAGACGATCAAGCTGCGATCTGTTCGAGACCTCCAGCGAATCATCTCCGCCTTCGTCGCCCGCCACGACCGCGTTCGCGCCGTACAGACACTCAAGATCCTGTATCGATGGAGCGAGCATCTCGAGGTTAGCTTAGAGAGGCGGAAAGCCTTCAACGAGTGCGTCGCACAGATGGTCAGTCTACGCGAGTGGCACATCGAGAGCCCGTACGACAACTTCAAGTGGGAAAAGGGCGGCCATGAGTGGGTTGAGGGCGACATGGCGCGCTTCAGGCAGGCGTTGGAGAAGGCTTGTGTTGAAGGGGCGCAAGAGAAGGAGCGTTTTGCACGTGACCAGCAATTGTGTAGGAGCTTACAGCGTACCGTGGGGCTGGCGCAGCTGGAGTCACTCACGATACACTCGCACGGCGCGCATGCAGACTTCTGGCCACTGGACGGCTTCCACTGCCTCTTCCGCCACCCAAGCCTTCGATACCTGCACGTGTCTTGCGTTACGTTTCCCGAGACGTTGGAGGTGCTGGAATCGTGTAAGAGGACGACACCGCTGACGACGCTCATCTTTGACGAATGCATTCTGGAGCCCAAGAGCTTACAGCACATTCTGGGCACCCCCGAGACGTTGAGGCACCTCACCATCGGCGAGAACGTCTTCAACATCAACAGGACCCACCGTTGTGACCCAAGGCTTTCTCCAAACCCAGCTGCAGCCCTCGAGGCCATCGCACCGGTCGCGCATTCACTCGAGACCCTAACCCACCTGGACTCAAAATGGCGGCTCAACCCAGACAAACACCTCGTTACCCGCAGACGCGTCCCGGGCTCAGGATTGCGGCACTTCCATTCCCTAAGAACCATGGAGTGCGACACCGACTCCTTCCTCCACGAAGCCATCGTCATGCACCACGATCTCTGCCCCCCGAACCTCGACACGCTAATCGTGCGCCGCCACTTCTACGTAGCTGAGAATTTCTTCGACTACCTCCCCGACGCGGGGATCTACACGACGCTGCCATCTCTCAACACCCTCGAGCTCAGGCAATCAGCAGCCTCGTTGAATAAGCTTTCAACATCTGAGTACATCTGTGAGCCCGACCGTCTGCGCAACCGCCACGCATACGGCTACAAGCTGTCCAGGAGCGATATCAACTTCAAAGTCAGCATTGAGCTGGGGCGGGGGTCGTCGCTGATACCGCCATACCTGCACGGCGAGCCGGCGCCAGAAGTCCGCTGCCTGTACGATGCCTCCAAAATTGGATTCAGGCGGCGCGTCAACAACGAGCCAGTCGTGTACAATGCTGCCGAGTGTGGCGAGATGCATGTTCTCACCCCGTTTCATCCGTTCCGCAGAGAGAGCTTCAACAGCCGGCTTCGCAGACCCGTTCCCTACCCTTCCGAATCTACAAGTGCACTCACCGCAGCCGCCGCCGACGACGACCTCCCCGAGACAGACCAACTCGACGACGCCGCCGTCCAGCAAATCACCGGCGAAACGGGCCGCGTCCTCGACAGAATGAAAGAGCGCTTCACGCGCGGGTGGCGTCTCGAGCGCTCGCTCTCGGACCCAGACCTGGACGAGCCGTGGTCCGAAGACGACGACTTCGAAGCCACGGACGAAGAGACGGACAGCGATTTCGAAGCGATGATGGCAGACTTGCAGAACGATGGGGACGAGGCGGCGTTTCTGCAGTTCATTGAGCATATGCAGGAGCAGGGGATTGCGATTGAGATGCAGAGTGGAGATGAGGAGGAGGATGGGGATGATGATTTTGTGGATGCGGAAGAGGATGTGGACACGGATTGGGAGGATGCGGAGGATGATTTGGAGGAGCATGAGGCGAATCTGGACTGAGATGGAGAGTAACGCCTGATATTGTGGGTTACGAGCAGGCAGACCTGCATTACCACAGCTCCTCAACAATGTCAAGATGAATACGACCATGGTGCATGTTCTGCTCTATCAAGGCTTTGCATTGTGTGATAAGGTCAACTATAATACTGTACCTAGACATACTGTATAGACATACTGTACCTAGACATAGGCCAGTGTGTGGTCCTCGCGGAATGTCGCGTTGAAGCCGAGAGACGCCTCGCCACCAGCCACTGATGAGCCAGTAACAACAAGCTCGCCAATCGATTGCTCCTCGGTTGTCTTGAGGCCGGGCGTGTCTCTAACCTTGACTTCCACGGCACTCAACGGAACACCAAAGTGGCTGTGTTTATTCGACGACGTTCCCAGCCTGTAATCGTATATGTTCGTCTGCGCGACAGCACCAGCGACCTTGGCAGCTGTCAGAGCGTACACAACGCGTGCCTGGGTGTAAATGCGCAAATCCGACAAGTCTTTCGAGCTCAGCGGAGGTGTGTTCAGGCCAGCTCGCTCAGAAGTGAAGAGCAAGCGCAACTTGCCTGGAGTGGTGCCGATTGTTGCTCTTGTGGGTGCGTTGAGACGACTCAGGAGGCTGTCGGTCGGTAGACGGCCGGAGGCGAGCACGCGGGATTCGAGATAATGCGCAAGCTGCTTCAAGCCGCCTACGGCTGACGCAGCAGTTGTGCTGTGGACCTTTGCGGCCGTCTCAGCGGAGACGACTACGATGGTAGGGGCTAGGGAACGGGTGGCCAAGGCCAGGTCGACACCGGGACCTGCGACTGAGTTGATGATGACGGTCGAGTGTGAGAACAGCGCTGCAAGAGTGAGACAGAGGCAGTAAGAGTTTGTGAAGGCGTCAGCCGGGAGGAAAGTGTCCGAAGCCGAGAGGCGTTGTGCGGTGGGCAGAGAGGTGATGAGCGAGCCGACGGCGGCGGCGATGTTCTTCTGGGTGTTAGCAACCGCTCTCAGCAAAGACCCGAAAGACGTACCTGTTGAGTGAACTTGACGATTTCAGCTGGCTTACCAACGGCTTCTTGCCAGAGGAAGATGACGCCTGGGGCATGGCCTCCATCTGATGGCAGGACGTTTTCGGTGTGCTTCGAATCTTGCACAAGCTCATGCCAAACGGAGACGTCGACCTTGCCGCCGATGCCCTCGGGGACCTCGCTCCAGTCCATATGTCTGCTCGTCTTCTCTACTGTCCAAACGATCTGGCGCAGGCCGGGCACACTTCGGGTGACATCAGCCAGGGGGACCGAGCCGGCCTGTGCGATGAGAGAGTCGGCACCAGTGGCCTGGAGCAGCTCTACGAGAGTCGCATGTGGCTGGTTGTAGGGGATGAGGACGGGGGTGAAGCCGAAGAAAGCGCCAGCGAACAGCACTGTCAGGAACTCGAGACTGTTTGGCAAGTATACGGCCACTTGCTTGGCGTTGCGCTCCTGCAGATGCTTTCCGACAATGGCCATCTCCCTCGAGATTCCCGCAATGCTGTGCTCTGAGATCTCTTCCTTGCCCAGGACGGTCATGATGGTCGCGGTGCCGGCCGAGCTGGCCTTCTTCTCCAGAGGAATTTCGCCCGTCACGCGACGCCAGATATCGCGAAGGTCGCCGTCTTTGCCAGCCGAGTACATGGGAGCGCCGGGAGGCTTGACGGCGAGCCCGGTCCGTAGGGGGTCTTGATCGTATCAGCTGAGCAGTTCGGCACAGGGCGTACTCGGGTAAACATACAGCCGTGAGGCGTCTCGGGAGACCTGAAGACTGCAGACTCTCGCGGCTGCCTCACATACGAGGCCTGTGCCTGTCTGGCGAGCAGCAGTGGGTGGGTGTCAGCATCCGCGTTGTTGGCTACAACCCAGCCAACGAGGCCCAAGATGCCGACGAGAAGCACGGTGGAGTATACATTCCAGCCCTGGAACAGATCGGAGATGGCTCCGTCCAGCTGCTCCAAGAGACCGGGCATCGTGGAGGCTACTCGATGTACGGGAATGTGCGGAGAGAGAAGAGTGAAGCTGCAACGCTGGCTGACAGCTGCAATGGCGGCGGGGTCCACGGCTACGCTAACTAGCGGCGGGTGGAGAGGCGGCGTGGGTGCAGAAAGCTCCGAGGCGCCGACGTGCATCGGTTGTTTTGACAACCGTCACTGCGACCATGACTGCCGGATGTGCAATGCCGCGATAGCCACTCGATCCTCGCCGCGCTACTAGCTACTAACCCACAGAGACAGCGAAGACAGCGAAGACAGCGAAGACTGTGAAAAGCGGCTGGTTGCACGTATCCCCGGATTGCGGACCGAAGCTCGTCGGCGTCATAGTCCTCCATACTCTTAGACTCACATAGGACGCTGAAACAACCAATCGTCGGCGTCACAATCGTCAGCGTCACAATCGTCGGCGTCCCAATCGTCGGCGTCACAGAGCTCCCATGGCCCTCTCGATGGCAGCGCCTGCTACACCACAGACGGCCGCGCCGCACACACCGCAGCTGCACACGCCCAATGGCACCTGGAAACACCCCAAGTTTGACGAGATCACGCGCCGCCAGTATGCGACAGCGTTCGACGAGAGCAACGTGAAAGCGATTGTTGCAAACGCCGGTCTCCTCGCCGCCTCGTTCTTCGCAGACGCAGTCTCCTCCAAGGTCAGGCTGCTGGAATATGCCGCGTATGTACATGCAGCGAGAACAAGCGTCGGCCGTTGTCCGCTAACGTTCAAAGAACACCCCTCAAGGCCCTCGTGCACCACACCCCTTATAGCGATTGGGGCATTCTGGCTATCCGCCTGTTCTTCGCCGTCAACATCGCAGCCGCCTTCCTGCCCCTCGTCCGCCGCTACTACCCCGACGACATCGCCGACATCCCGCTCACGCCCTCTCAGCGCACCTCAATGGGCCTCAAGCCCAGCGCCGCTTCGCAAACACCAGGCTCCTCCTACGCGTCGCCCGCTTACGTGACACCGCCGCGCTACTCGAGATCCACACCGCGGAGCAGCTTCAGCAACCAGGGCGAGCCTCCTTTCCTCGGTTCAGGCAGTCCCGCTGCTGGTCTTGGCAGGTCGACTTCGACCACATCGTACTCGCCTGGTGGTCTGGGTGGCTCAGCGAGCAGGCGCGCAAGCTATGGCGGAGGCAGCCCGTTCAACAGCAGCTTGTTCGCTGACAGTGGATCGAGCGCTGGACCTGGTACACCGACACCGTCTGCCGGGAAGGCTAGCGTTGGGTTGAACAACAAGTGGCTGTACGAGAAGCGGAGGAATAGCCCGAGGAGTGGCATGTTTGCATGAGCTTGCACGGAGCAGGACGAGTAGATGTGCGAGTAGACGTGCGAGTAGACACCGCTTTATACCCTGCTATATCGCGTCGGCGTTTGGGTACTTGTCCATCTAGCACTTACAAGGCACATCATTTATACATGGACATTACGGCATCCGAGAGCTTCCGCTGTAGAACGTACTGTAGTGCTCGAGCACAATCACTGGACGCTCCATGCTTCGTGATATCATACATGCGAAAACGCCTGGGGCTATTCTTCTGCTCCGCAACTGCACTCGCACTGCCCAATCTGTGATGTACATTCCTTCGCCTACTGCACGATCTTACGAGAAGCGGTCTCCCTTCCTACTCCTAAACACATCGCTAGCCTCATACTTGCTCTTCTCCTTCCCCTCGGTCTCCGGCGCATGCCTCGTCGCCGCCGGATCCTGACTCGCCTGCAAACTCGGGTTCCCGCTATCTTCATGCGCCCTATCCTCCCGTCTAATCTGGCCCGCCAATGCGCCCTTGTCGCTTGTGCTCCGAGGAGCAGTTGTGTTCGACGAGACTACTGCGTTGGGGGAAATGGTGGGGTTCGATGATGTCTCGCCGTGCAGGCCGTGGGCTTGCTCGAGCTGGCGCTGGCGGGTGCGCTTTTGGCGGTCCGCTTCTGCTTTTTGAGCCCGGTCGGCGTTGATGGATTTCTTTGCAAAGTAGTAGGCACCGCCGCCGGCGGCGATGAGGGTCGCCCAGCCGTAGCTATCATTGTGAGTCAGTAGGAGTTGTGGCGGGCGCTGTTGGTCGTTGGTGAGGCTGGTGCTGCGGCGCGGAGCCGTGACGTACTACACTGATTTGACCTGGGAGCTGTTAGCTAGCTGTTGCGGAAGAGCGAGCGAGAGACGCTTACTGTGTTCATGATTGCAGCTGTACAGATGAGTGCGATTGAGGAATTAAAAGGGCAGCAGTCGTGTTGGAAGCTGTGCTTCCGAAATGTTTTCCTGGTGGTGTTGAAAGTGGTCTGATTCCATAGGGCTGGACGTCCCCGATTGGTGCGGCACATTGCGAGCTCTCCACCTTCGCCTTCAGTGCATCATCCATCATCCATCCTATCGTCCCCTCTCGACGTTGCATACAAATCCTCAATATTACCGTGTCAAGGCATTTATAACTCGTTGGACCGCTCGAGCTGAGGGCTGGAGATGCTGCATCGCACGGAGACTGGTTTCATCGAAACATAGCATCCTAACAAAGCAGCACGTTCTGCGCCGCCAGCTGGAAGCTGCCTGCTGCCTCGTATAATAAGCTTTGATGACGCGAAGGCAAGTTGACTTGAGCCATCGATAGAGTCCGACTCGTGTGAAGACCCAAGCATCCCACAGAGCTTCAGACCTCGTGCGGCTTTTAGACGGTCCTTTGATATCCTCAAACAGGCGGCACCAGTTGCCTATCAGGACGCGCCCCAAAACAACACTTCGCCTCAAAACAACAATTGATGGCCTGATATCATCACTCGCATTGTCCAAGACACTGCGCAACTTCTGTCTGCGATGTGTTGATACACGCGCCCCACCGTCATGTCTCAAGAACGACCCGCTTTTTACAGCGCCTGACTCTCAAACACCAGCTTCCTGAGGCTAATCCAACCTCATAGCTACACCACTCGCACAGTGTTTGATCGCTCTTATTTGCCAAGAGTTCGGCATGTGTCCGGACAGGAGATACATCGGGACCAAGCTGTCGCGTTTCGTCGTGGCATGTTACCGCTCGCTTCGAAACTTGACACAAAATCTCCAAACCCGAATCGCTTCAGCACTCACCAAACGGCAGGCAAAAAGTTCTTGGCACCAGCCTTCCGCTCGCTGCATACAGCCCGTCTAGCTCTACACGAGCTCTAGAAGTTTGAGGCTGGTGGGTGCGCCTCATCATCGCAGCTACGCGCCACCAAACTGGCGAGGGCATTCCGCGGAGCGTCAATAGCAGGCACCTGTTACTCGTCGCTCAGCGCGTCAGATGCAACGTCCACCCATCGAAGGACCCTCCTCAAGGGGTTGCGAGGCAGCCTCAGGCTGCTGACATACGCATCCTTCACTTCACCATGGTAATAGCTCGTCTCGTGGGAGTGGGCACCGCATGGGCCCTGAGCAGATTTGCTCTCTTCGGCAGCGTTGAGTTCTCGCCTCTACATCGAGAGTATATAGGTCCACTTGAAGCTCCGCAAAGTATACTCTACCTCCATCACTGATCAACAGTTCTCACTGTCCGTTGTTCTCTTCCATCCTTTCCTTGCTTTTACTTTCTATTCGAAGCGCCGGACGCAATCTCTATTCCTACTTCAATTACAATGTATTACTCAGCTTCCGCCATTGCGCTAGTCGCTTTCGCCGCCAACGTTCACGCTCATGGAGTCATCCTTGCAGCTGTTGGAGACTCTGGCCAGAGTCAAGGTTTCTTGGGTACGAAACCTTACCTACCATGGACATGAACATCACCTAACGCATAAAAAGTTGACCAGAACCTTGCTCGTAACTGCACAACAATCTCGCCATGCCAGCAGGACTCGACCATCATTCGCGACTCTGAGATTACACAGAACATCGTGAACTCCTGTGGACGAACAGAAATTGCTGGCAACATCGATGTCGGCGAGCAGACTGAGAATGAGCTGGCTGCCAACCGTGTGACCCAGGTCTCAGCTGGCACCGTGATGACTGTTACCATCCACCAGGTTAGTGACACACGGTGCTTGGCTATTTGCAAATACTAACGTAGCTTTCAAGGTCAACGCTGACGGTGCCGGACCCTACGAGTGCGACCTGGACGAGACCAGCAACGCTGCCACAAAGTTCACTCCACTCAAGGTTGCCAACAATGTTCCTGGTGCCAACGGACTCTCGCAAGCCAAGGAGCAAGACTTCACGATCAATGTTGCTATGCCTGACAACTTTAATTGCATCGGTGCATCGACCGGTAACATCTGCACTGTACGATGCCGCAACACCGCTGTAGCGGGCCCCTTTGGAGGCTGCTTCGCTGTTCAGCAGACCGATAGCCAAGGTCGCACCGACACAACCGCTGCTGGTAAGTCACAACTTCCTTTTCATCAACACTTTCATCCCAAATACATAGACTCACCTTGACGGTAGGTGTCGATACAGCACAAACGCTACAAGGCATCTCGAACCAGATCCTGCAGAACCAGCAGGATCTTCCTGTTGCCATCGCAGCTAATCAAGCCGCTGGCGCTGCAGGTGGCAATGAGGGTGCAAGTGCCATTTCTGGTGCGTTCTCCTTTCCCTTCGTCACGCTCCAGTATACAGCTCGAGCAAAGACTGACTCCTCTCCAGCTCTCATCTCCGCCACAGCTGCGCCCGCAGTAGCTACTCAGACCGCAGCAGCAGGCAATGGCAACAACCAGAACCAGAACGCAAACAATAACAACAACCAAAATCAAAATGCAGGCGGAAACAATCAAAACGCGAACAACAACAATGGAAACAACCAAAATGCAGGCGGCAATGCGAACGGCAACAACCAAAACGCAGGAAACGCGAACCAGAACACAGCTAATGGAAACGGCAATGCCAATGGCAACAATGCTAATGGTAACGGAAACGGAAATGGACAAGGAGGACGCGGAGGCGGCCGTGGTAACAACAACAACAACAACAACAACAACAACAACAACAACAACAAGCGGTCCAACACGAAGTTCCTCTCTAGGTTTCTGCTATGATAGGTAAACGTACGAGGACATACGACAGCAATCACGATAGTCGAATGACGACAAGAGGTGGACCAACGATGACATCAAGCGCTCTGGCAGGCTTGTATTTCCTTTCTATAGGCTGAGCCGAAATCCTTTATAGACATGTATATACCCCTATGCAAGCATGTTCCTACACCAGGCCAACGCCAAGTCAATTGTGCTTTGAAGGGTAGGCTTTTCATGTTCACTGACGCTTGTCTGTGTAAGTGGGGCCAACAGTATCGCAACGTGGGGAACTTCCCCAAGCGGGGAAGTGTAACTGATAACACCCGACAACACGACGATCACTTTCTTTTATCCAGGTTTCTTATCTTTCGTGCATGAGTTTCACAGGGTTCCAGTCAGCCTCAATCCATTTGCTATCGAATGGTGCTCTGCACAATTGCCGGCCATGTCCGTGAAGTCTTTGCGCTCGACACATGAGTGGTTGGGATGAAATGCCTAGGACTGGGGCATTCGTTTAACCACCCAGAACGAGGCGACACATGCAGCATCGAGGTCAAGCTTATCTTATCGGCTCTCGACGACTGATAGCTGCATGTAACCCACCATCTCTGCCGGGGTCCAGCTGCAGGTCAATAAATATGCTGAACTCCCCTCACGCGACAGTACCCTGTACCCAAACCCGAACCCGCGGCCAGGGCTTCAAAGTCCTTCGTCCTACAAGATGCTTGGCATCGAGCGACCGAATCTTACGCTCAAGGTCGAGCAGACGGAGTCGACCTTTGCTGAAGGGAGTGCGCGATGGTATGTACCCAGAACAAAACCAGACAGAAGGTTCATGGCGATCGACTGAAAATACTAACTACCTCCAGGACGAACAAAGACCTGGATCCCGTTCCAAGGCACAATCGAAAGTGGGGTGTAACGAGCTTCCTCGCCTACTGGATATCTGATGCCTTCAAGTATGACCTCCAACACTCGCACCCAACAGAATCGAACACTGACACTACTGAAGTGCCGCGACATGGCAGTTCGCCTCGAGCATCATCGCAATCGGTACGACAGCACCCCACTCAACTACCTCAATAATATGCTGACAACATCCAGGCCTCACGTGGCGAGAATCTCTCGGCATAGTCGCCCTGGCTTTCTTCATCATCTCCTTCGTAATCGCACTCAACGGCGCAATCGGCGTCATCCACCACGCGCCATTTCCAGTCCTCGCTCGAGCATCATGGGGCTTCTGGGGTTCATACATCGCCATTGTATCGCGCGCCGTTCTCGCCGTCTTCTGGTTCGCCATTCAGAACATGAACGGAGCCAACTCTGTCAAATGCATGATCGCAGCAATTTGGCCCTCCTTCTTGACGCTGCATAATGGCATTCCAGAGTCTCAGGGCATTGAGACGAACACGATGATCAGCTTCTTCATCTTTTGGCTCATTTCGCTGCCCTTTTTGTGTATTCATCCGAATAACCTTAGGTGGTTGTTTATGGCTAAGTCGATCATTGTGCCCATTGCGTGGATTGCAATTCTGATCTGGGCGTTTGTATCGACGGATGGTGGGGCGATGTGGAACCAGAAGCCAACCTTGTCTGGGTCGGCGTACTCGTGGGCTTTCTTGTCGAGCTTGACAAGCGTCATTGGAAACTATGCTACCTTGTCGGTCAACCAGGTACGTTGATCCCCAATCCCCGGTTCCAAGATTGAAGACATTGACAACCTCCAGGCTGACTTCTCTCGCTACTCCCGCGTTAGCGTAAAATGGCAAATTATCTATGTCCCCTTCCTGCCGCTCGTCTTCACCTTCATCGCCTTCATCGGCATCGCTGCCTCCTCCGCCGGCGCCGTCAAATACGGCGAACTAAACTGGGACCCGATCGCCCTGATCTCGCACTGGGACAGCCGCGCATGCCGCTTCTTCGGCGCATTCAGCTTCGCCCTCGCCGCGCTCGGTGTCAATATCTCCGCAAACTCGCTGTCCGCTGCGAACGACCTGACGGCGCTGTTTCCGCGCTTCGTTAATATCAGGAGAGGCCAGCTTATTTGCGCGGTTGTTGCGTGGGCGCTGGTGCCGTGGAAGATTCTCAAGAGTGCGGGCAGCTTTTTGAATTTTATGTCTGCGTATGCGGTTTTCCTGGGGCCTATTGCGGCGATCATGGTGTTTGATTTCTGGCTCGTTCATGGGCGGAAGTACGACACTCTAGCGCTGTACCAGCCCCATAGCATCTACCGCTACACCCATGGCTGGAACTGGCGAGCCCTCGTAGCTTTCTTTGTTGGTGTGGCCCCTAATCTACCGGGCTTCATCAGTAGCATCAACACCAGCATCGATGTCGGAACAGGAGCGAGGCCGTATCACTTCGGATGGTTCCTTGGCTTCGTGGCCACGAGCATCGTGTACATCGTGCTTAGCATGTTCGTTGCGCCGCCGAGAGAAACGTTCATCGAGAAAGCAGTCCTGCCGGACGAGATCTACGACCAGCATGGCGTTGTTGACGAAGGCCTTTCGCTGGGTGGAAGTGGCAGTGGAGAGGAAGGTGTCACGAGAGAGAAGGCCGGCTGGAAGGCAAGGCTGACGAAGATACTGTAGGGCGATGACTTAGGGCATACAGCTTCAGTCATCGCAAAGCCGTAGCAGTCGAATCATAGGCGCAAAGACCAATAGTCCATAATCGAACGTGTCCGTTAACGTTTAGGATGACAGCTAATGCAAGCCTACGTTGCTTGTAATCAGCTGTGACCTGCACGTCAATATCGATGACAAGACGCGTAAATGTCTGAGCTGACGACGCGAGTATGAGCGCGCAGCGTTGTTCTTCAGATGTAAGGGTTGTGTTTTAAGAGTAAGATGCCGGCGATGAACGTCCCGTTTCACCGACCAATCGACAGCCGGGCCTTCCGCTTCGAGCATCACCACGACCTCACCACCAGCAACCGTTCTTTTCACACAACCAAGCATCCTCGCGTCCCTCGATCCCTGATCAAATCTGCAGTGCCAAAAGCTTCTTTCGGGGGATTTACGCGATATGATGGCGCAGGACGCACATGACTGACAGACGCAGACGCGGTGCATACTCGAAGATTATCCTCCGCGTTTCTCCCCCACCCCCATTCTCCGAAATCTACATCCGCCATCGAACAACCAATGGCTTGGAACACATCCTCTACCGGAACCAATCAAACAATGTTCAAAGTTCATAGCTGTCTCACATTTTCTTGCCCTTACTCCTCTAGCACCGCATCTGCCACTCTGGACTCGGCAATTCACAGACGCTACCCGTAAGGCTGAGTGCCCTGCAGCTTCCTAGCGAACAACTGCCCAGCTTTCAAACGCGTCAGCTGCCGCACGTCATGTCCTCATGTGTGAAGATCGATGAGATGAGCCTCGCGGGACCCCTCCGGACTCTATGACGGTCTGCAGGTCAGCGAGGGGCGTCCAATGGTTATGTGGGCCGCGTATGTGACGCTGGACGTATTTGAAGGTCTTTATGTCGTGTGCTAGGTCTTTTCACTCTATATCTTCAAGTGCAACCATTTCACATTCCCATCGTCAACATTTCAAATATCGAGTCGGGCGAGAACCTCAGTCTCCATATTTCAATCAACTACAAACGCCATGAAGATCAGCTTCACAGCACTCGCAGCGCTCGCTGTCCCAGCATTTTCGCAATCTACAACAGCTGGACCTCTCACGCCCATCGTCACTCCACCATGGGCATCCTCAGACCTTCCTAAATGGTCATCCCTCTACAACTCCCTCGTCTCTGCTGGCAAGGTCCCCACAACACTCACAGCTGCACCCTGGCCAACCGGCGGCTACGGACCCGGCTCAGGACCATGGGGCCCAGGATATCACAATGACGATGACGATAACGACGGTCCTGGGGGTCGCGGTGGCCCTGGACGCTGGGGAGGTATGCTTTTCCCTTCCATTCACACTCAAGGACGAACATGCTAACAAGATTAGGACCCAACGGCCCCGGTCCTTGGGGAACAGGCAGCTACGGCCCGTGGAGCGACTGGGCCACCAAATCCGACTGGCGCTCCAGCCCCTGGACAGCGTGGTGGGGCGGCAGCGCGTGTCCGCCTTCAGACTGGCCGGGCTGGACTGCTGGGCCATGGAGCACCGCCGCACCGTGGACGACGTGGTCGGGATGTACGGCTAGCACGACAGCGACGAGCGTGGGGACTGCTACTGTGAACGGCACCGTGACACCGACGACGGCCTATGGACTGCAGGTTGCTGCTGCTAGTGGTACGGGTGCGGTGGTTACGACGGGCAGCACGGGTGGTGCTGATATGAAGACTGTGAGTATGGGGTTGGCGGTTGGTGCTGCTGTGCTTGGATTAGCTGTTGGTCTCTAAGCAGTTGCTGGAGCCAGACAACTAGAAGTTTAGCAGAGGCGAAACGTCGCTATCTTACTACTACATAATGATGGAGAAGCTTAGGGGAGTTCAGGATGCCTTACGCTCGTTGATGATATACCACCGTTTCTATAGAATGTTCATTCTTCTCTTCAATCGTGCTTTCCTGCCCTCTCTTCAAGATCGCGACATCTACACTACCTCCCATACACCGCCTTCGCATTCTGATTAATAAAGTCAATCCCCTCCTTCCTCCAAGTGTCAGCCTCCACCCCGCTCGTCTTATTAACCTCAAAGACGAAATCCTTCGGCTCATCCAGACTGTATTTCGGCCACTGCACCACACTTGCGTTCCGCCCCTTCCAAGAGTTCGGATCGCCATCACTCACAAAGCTAACCCAGGTCTTGCTAATAAAGTCGGCAAGATCAACATAGCGCTGCGGCTTCCCTTCAAACGGCTTGACATCCGGTCTAAACCCCACACCTTGAATATTGTTGAACACGAAGCCGATCTCCTTGAAGTGACTGACTGCCAACTCGGTTGCGAACCCGGCTTGGTCGGCGTTGAAGCGGTATGCGTACGCTGTAGCGTTGTGCTGTGCCCAACTCACCGCCGTCTGTCGGCGTGGCGCGACGAACAGCTGGTCTCCGATGTACGTAGCCACGCGGCGGAACTGTTGGCCGAAGCGTGCTGCGGGTCGTTGGTCGCCGAGGGCTGCGATGACGTTGGTGGAGAGGTCGTCAGGGTACGCCTGGAGCAGGAAGTTTTGCAGTGCCAGAGGTAGCCCGTTGGCTGCCAGAGCCGCTTGGAACTGAGCAGTCGTGTTGATACCGTAGGGAGCGAACGAGGCGCCTTCATCGCTGTTCGTGCCGACGATGATAGGCACTTTGACGAATTCGCCGCGCGAGAGCTGCGCGGAGCCGTAGTCTTGGATGAAGTCACCGTCTGTGACGGGCGTGAAGCCCCCGGTGGAGGAGAGCGTGCCGTTCATGGTCGCGTTGAGGGCTGCGAAGGGGGTGTCGCGGAGGCATTGGATTTTGTTTGGGGAGGAAGAGCAGCCGACTTGTGACACAACGGTGTTGAAGGCGGCCTGTGAGGCGTTGGAGCCGCGTTGGGCGCTGTAGAAGATGGGGTTGCCGGATTGTAAGATGGCGGAGCGGAAGAGGTGGTCGTCGCGGCCGCGGTAGGCTGTGAGCTGTTGAAAGTCAGTATGAACATCGTTGAAGTATAGAAACGTGTAGATCATACTTGAAATCCGATCGAAGCAGCACCGGCTGATTCACCGAAGATGGTGACCTTCCTCGGATCACCTCCGAAAGCTTTGATGTTTTCTTGCACCCAATGCAGTGCAAGTCTTTGATCCTTCAGACCGATGTTCAGCAGACCTTCGTTAGCAAGTTCATTTGAGCTAGTGAAACCCCAAAGACTGAGACGGTAGTTGATCGAAACGCCGATGATCGGCTTACCGATCTTGACAGACTGTTCGACAATGAAAGAGAGATTGTAACGTTGATCTGCGCTTCCGCCTGGAATCTATGGTCAGCCTTGAATCCCTTGGAGATTTCATCGGTGCTTTACCATTCGTAAACGTTCCGCCGTGAATCCAGAAGGCAACCGGAAGCTTTTTGTTCTCGTACCCCGATGGCCGGACAACGTTGAGGTACAAGCAGTCTTCCGAGGCTTTGTAAAAGGTTTGGTCGAGCTGAGGAGTCATCAGAATACAAATGTTTACAACAAATGGTAATATTACTGACTCCGTAGCCAACACAGTGTGTCGCATATTGCTTTGCGTCCCGGTTGCCCTTCCATGTTGTGTTTAGCGACTGAGCTTGTTTGAAGCGAAGGTCACCAAGCGGCGGTTGAGCGAAAGGGACACCAAGGAAGAAGTCCTGATTGTATGAAGCCGAGTGCACTCCTGCGATAGTACCGTTCTTGACGCGGGCAGTTGGTGATGCCTTTTTGGATGGGGCCGCGAAAGCGGTTGCCGAGAGTGCCAGCAAGGCTGTCAGTGAGGACCACATGGCTGAAGCTGCTCTTGCGGTCGGGTTGCGATTTGCTTTAACACGGTTCAAGTTGGTATGCTACACCACTTGTAGTTATATTCGTGTTGATACTCCTCATTTCGGCAGTCAGCAACCGCGAATGACGCAATCGGCTCAAGGCTCGTTAAGGTAAGTCAAGCTTTCTACGACCAGGGGGAGATACCGCTTACAGCACTATATGCGCCCACCAAGCTGTATGTAGCCTCGTGCGTTCGCGGAAGCGAATGTCGTGACAGCAAGACGGACTTTGAGTCGCAACTTTCTACAAGCCGCGGACGTGGAATGGCGGAGTTTGTTGTGTGCGCCTACTACCAGAGAGGCAATCAGCACGAGGAAGAATCACATATCGGCCAAGAGACCGGTCGGTCAAAGTCTCCAACCTCCATGCTCACCACCGGTCATATGTGATTCAAAAACGAGTAACAATGAATCTGTTTAGCATCAGCCAAATATAGAATGACAGCTATGTTCGTGCGGCTTCATCGTTTGATTCGGCATGTCTATCATCAATCGTCTCCCTTCGTCTAAGCCACGTCCGGTAATCGTACAGCAATATCGCCGGATTGAGTGATGTATCGTACCCAAGGCAACGATGGATATTGCAGCTGCGTCATTGTCAGCAGCACTCAAGTGAAGCGGTACGCTGGGACCTACCTTGGGTTCGATGATCTTCAGGTACCGGACCTGGATACCACTTGTCGTGAAATAGGGGATCTCAAACTTGACGTTGATCGGCCTCTTTGCCTTTCCACCTCCAACACCACCCATGCTGCCGCCAAAACCACCCATCATACCGCCACCCTTCTCATCGTCACCACGCACAGAAGGCAGACCAAGTTCTGCGCGCATCAAGAATTCCTTACTTCCTCCGAATTGCTTGATCTTCCATACTATCGAGGATGTCTCCGGCGCGTAGTGTACGGTACCGATGTTTGTGCGGAATCGAGGTGTGTCGGCGTCTTCGGGTACAGGGATCGAGATTTGGACGTTGTTCGCTGTGCTTCGCCTCTTGAACTGTGCTTTGGCCTATGTTGCATTAGCTGTGCAACTTGATTGAGAGAAGAGGATGTTTACCTTCAGCATGTACTCTATCCTGCTACCAGAATGGCTCTCGACTATGCACTCAACCCAGATCAACGGCTTGACTTGTGTATTGAGACGGTAGCTCATCAGCTCGAACTCGCCATCTGGTGGGATGAAACTGATTGTCCGGTCATTCTCGAATCTTGACAAACGCACACACTGATGGAACTTGACGTCTTCCATCTCGACCGCCTTTCCTCTTGTTGCTCTTCCTGTTGTTTCGAACATGGCCTTATCGTTCAGACCCAACCGCAGCTCAGGCATACCGGACAGGTAGCACTTCATCTTAATGGCACCCAAAATCTCGGATCGCAGTACGTTTCCGTTCGCGGATACAAGAAGATTGAGCGATTCGACGACATCGAGGAAGACTTCGTTCTTGCGGTAGCGAATGCCTTCACTTCGCCAACTAACGGCATTTGTGACTGCGATAGGTGGCCGTGCTTGTACCTCGAGCTTGTGTGACTCTTGTGTGATGTACTCCTGCAAGATCTTTGTCTCGGTCGTTTGTGGATATCCAAAGTCCATCATCTCGTCCAGCAGCTCGTAGATGACAACGAAGTTGTCTCTTATACTCTCCTCCTCAAGTTCCTTAAAGTACTCTGTGAAGACCTCGACGATCTTGTGGAGGAAGAGAAGAATTTCGGCGGCATTGGTGTTACGCTTGGTCAGGGCGAGGAGATACAAGTTGTTATGGCGGATGTAGAGGTAGTTGATGCCTTCGTTGGAGAAGCATGGCGGTACGGCGGAGCTCTCTTCTTCAGCCTCGCTAAGCAGAACAGGAAACTTCTCGACCGCTGACATAGGGATGTCACCACGGTAGTTGCGCGCCAGCAGGGTCTAAACGTGCCTGTTAGCAGGCAGCTCCTTCACACGGGTGCCCCACGAGCGTACCTTGCCCTTCAAGTCAAGAAAGAACACCGCCGACGCCATGATGGGGGATCTATATCGTCAAATTAAGGGTTGCTAATTCGAATCGTTCATGGGATCATTATGCGCATGCGAGAAGGAGAGGCTGACGTCGTTGGCGGTGTGTTGTTGCTGTTGCACCCTGAATTCATTGAACACTGAACTGGCCACGGGAGCCCGCAATTGCCAAGCCCAGGAGCACGCTAACATCGTTCCTGCCTGACGGCCATATGCGAGGTCTTCACAACACCATCACTATATCTATGCTTGCCAATTTTATATTATTGCTCAGAAAGACAACAGCTTCAATTTCCCAGGCCATAATTATCAAGGCCGCGTCTTGAGAACAGTGACGTCAGGCGAAACGTTGAGCTGCGTTCATCGAACAAACAAATCAATAGCACGGTGAACGCTCGTCAAGCAACGAGCAGCTCGCGAAAGTGCAGCCAACACTTCTCAGCCGGTCGAGAGCTCAACTAAAACTGCGGTCTTGAATGAAGGCAGTCACATAGCTCAGCCCTGCAATACGTCCTACCCTGAAGGAAGTCATGCGATTGGTTGATCGGCAGCCCTCTGCGAAGCTTGCTTGTCCAGCTTGTCCGCCTTGTCCAGCTCTCGCAGAGCTGGTCTCGACCTCGACTGCCAGAGCTTTGTTAGTCTGTGTCTGCGCAAAGTTCTTATGATATTACACTGCGGGAGCTGAATAAACGACTTGACGTCCTATTGCGGCCTAGATCGGAGAGAGTGTTCTTAGCTATTACAATGACGTCGAGGTTTAGAGCTTCCAGCACACGGTGGACTGAAGGGGTCCAAACTCATTTCAGCTCACACGATCCCTACATCGTCGTCACTGCAACATGGCTCCCTTGCGCAGCGACTCATCCCTGTCCAAGAGACGCAGCAAACACACGAGGAGCACGAAACAACGTTCTGGATCTCGCGAGATTCTCTCCGAAAGTGGATTTAACATCAGGTTGAAGTAAACTACGAGGTTGTCTGTTGTAAAATTTCCCCAGATCTTGGGATCGTCGTTGTCGATCCGAGTCTAAAGCGCGGGGAAGCCTACCAGGTGAACGTGCCGCCATATTTACGACCACCGAATGCAGCCAATCGCGCCGAGCACGTCATTCAGTCTTTCGTCATGACGGGAGAGCATCTGAATGCTGGTCGAGCCTCGCATGCATCATTGAAATAGCTGTGACATTCCAGAGAGTCACACAAATGTGTGAACCATCGACCATTTTGACTACCTTCATCCTGACATCTACAGGAAACTGAGAGATTCGACACCATATTTGTAACTGGCTCCAGAAGGCCATTCTGTGGCCTGACAGGCACATGGCTCACTGTCTGGGTCACAGTGGCCTGCGCGACCGACATGGTGAGCTCAATCACATCCACCCGAGGCAATGGGATTAACACGCATATAGGCACTTTTGGGTTATGATCAAGGTGCCTTCGGTATGTTTCAACTACTATCCAGGAGTACAGCATATTTGACGACTTCCCAGGCGGTGCTGTTGTCACTCCGGATTTTCTCGATAAGCTCAATTTGAACAACAACTCATCGCTCATCAGTACGGTCACAGCTATCTACGGCATTGGATGTTTCTTCGGCGCGGTCTCGGTCTGTGCTATTGGCGATCCACTCGGGAGGAAGAAGTGTGTGCTACTGGGTATGACTATCATGAGCATTGGCGCTATCATCTAGATTGCCTCGTTCGGCGTGCCTAAGATGATTGTGGGAAGGTTAATACCCCCGGCTGCTCCAACCTTCGGTCACTGAACAGGCTCGAACCACTCGCTTATCCTCCCTAGTTTTGTCACTGGAAGTGCCTCGTGGCGTGTCCCATTAGCCTTCAAGTTCCTGTTCATCATCATTCTCCTCGCACCTGTCCCATGACTGCCAGAATCGCTGCGATGGCTAATGGCAAAGGGACGCGCTGATGAGGTCGAGAGGATCCTTGCTGATCTCGAAGCTGCCGATGTCGACAATCCGTACATTATCACTCAGTCAAAAGATATCCAATGGGCTGTGCAGTACGAAAAGGACTATGCCGTATGTTGGCGCGATCTGCTTCGTGGCCGCGCTGGAGACCAGGCTGGCACGCATACCATCAGACGAGTGAGCCTCGGCATGGGAACACAGGCTATGCAACAGCTGTGTAGGTTCCACACCCACCATCAATTGAGTTGACTGACAAATTGCCAGCTAGCACTAACGTGACTTCCTACTACTTGGCCACTGTCCTCATCGAGTCAGTGGGCCTGTCCAATAATCTCGCCTGCCTCCTGGCTGCATGCAACTCAGTCTCTTGCCTTCTCTTCTATCTCATCAGCATACCCAACGTCGAGCATTGGGGCCGCCGGAAGATGATGATGTATGCCGCAGCAGGCCAGTTCTTCTGCTACACGATCATCACCATATGCATCCGGTATAACGAAGACACATCTGTTGCGGTATTAGTCGGTCCATACAAGACCCTATTACCCTTGCTTAGACTGTTCTTGACTAGCACATTCCAGAGTCAGTATATAGTCGTCTTCTGCTCGCTAGATAGCAATTCAGCGCAGTATTTCATCGACCGATAGTCCTACGTTATCTTTTACTGTAGTTATCAGTTCTACAGCGGCCCACGCCGCCACAACATCACTCTCACCAACTACAAATCAACCATGGGCAAAAGGGTCAATTGCGTTCTTCTTCCTATACTCTGTCTTCTTCGATGTTGGATGGCAAGGCGTGGCATGGGTAGGTTCCTGCTCACTTGTGTTTGGCCTTACTGACTGTGACAAGCTCTACCCGACAGAGATCAACTCCATGATAATGCGAACAAAGGGCGCTGCCCTGGGAACAGCAACTAATTGGTAAGTCAGAACGCTACAGAAATTGATTATTTGCTGACGATGCCTCAAGGTTCTTCAGTTTCATGGTCGTCAAAATCACACCTCCAGGCATCAGGAACCTCAGCTGGCAATTCTACATCTGGTGCGTGTTCAACTTCGCATTCATTCGAATAGGTGAGTATTTTCCTCCTCGCTTACCTCCCGTCCCTTCTAACGATCTCGCGGTTTACTTCTTTTACCCTGAGACCACCGGCTGCACGCTCGAAGATCTGGATCGCTACTTTCGTGGCGATGCGCCTCTGTTTGTATTTAAGGACAAGGAAGCTATTACTTCGACACGACCGGAAAGTGGATCAAGAGCGAGAAGCCAGAGATTAGGAGGCACAGTAGTGTGGTCACAGGCGACGTGGCCGCTGCGAATGATGCAAATCAGAAGAAGTCGAGAACGGAGGGAGCGGAGTACCATGACGACGTATGAAGCCAGTGACTAAGAGGATGCACTAAGGTGAAGGATGGCTACTGCTCAACAGATCTGCAGTCCGATTCCCCCTCGGATTACCAAGAGTGAGGTCGAAGTCTAATTCTGTGCCTATCAAAGTCTCAAGATCGCCAATCTGTAGGAGAGCAACGACTGAATTGTTGACAAGCGGAAGAAGCGAGATGATTTGATTGAAGAGGCAAGATATACCGATAGTGATTATATGTATACCAAAGGATATCCAGCCGAGAGAGCAGTTGATTAGGGGGTCGTGGCTCGGTCAGAACGCAGTTGACGATAACCATGCGTGGAGCATATACAGTTAGGGGTCTGCCGGACGGGACTGTTATTAATAGTTTGACTTCTTCATCAAGTTTCGTTCGTGCATCTCAAATGGCATCGTCTATTGCATTGCGATTCTGACCCACGATGACCTTGTGCCCAACGACAGACAATGCCATTGCTAGTGCGTTGGCAACACCCCACCAGTCTCGGGTAAGAGCCGTCGAGATAATCATGAGGAGTAAACCACAGGTTCCAAGCAGAGCTGCACTGAGTCAGTGTTGCTCGGATATCGGACGTCGTGTATGTGATTGGAAAAGACAGGAGCCATCTTGTGAGCTAGTGTTCGCCAGCGGACCGTTGCAGTGTTTGCCAGCGGTCCGCTGCACTGATTGTCCAGCTCATTAGGTTAGTTCAGTTTGCTTCCCCAACCCTTCACTGCTATCCCCTTCTACTATATAGTCTCGATCGATTCTAGCCAATAGCTCCCAAGATCAACCAACACAATCCACTCACTTCAACAGCCTGTTTCGTGGAAGGCCGGTATCTGTCTTCGAAGAGCCTGATTCAAGTAGGCAACGACTACTTAGCTGCGAAGTCACACCAGTCTGGTCGACCTGAGGTGCATGCTGCTATGAAGCATGCCACCCACACTCATCTACACCTTTTCAGCCATCGCCAGTTGTCAGAGGCCAGGCATTGAATTTTCTTGTACAGCTATTGTGCTACTTTTTTGGTGTTGTTGCATCGTGAGGCAGTTGCGCAATTGGCTCATCCACCACCATCATGGAAGCAGTTCTTCCTGTGATATTTCAACACCTTTATCACTACATCAGGGATCCCATCAATCTATTTGTTGATAGCTTCTTGTGGTAGTGCTTCCCATTCAGCCTCAGTCATTCCGTTAGTGCTGGCCCTGATCAGCTTGCGAGGATCTTGATAAAGCAGGACACTCTACCGCTTATAACATGTAGTGCGAACAAGAAGTGGAGCAACCCTCAGAGCGTGAAATTGATTGATCTGGAGCCACGGCAACCTTTTCAGCCATTTGTGGCTATCTCTCATGTGTGGGCAGATGGTCGTGGAAAACCAAACGCGAACGCATTGGCACATTATCAGATGGTCCACTTGAGTCAGGTGGTCCCTAAACTTACTGGAAGGGGCAATATACCACTCTGGTTAGATACCATCTGTGTTCCTCCAGACTCACCGCTAAAGGCCATTTCTCGTATCCGCAACAAGCACCCCCGCTAGTGCAATGGGATTTCCTGCGGGGATTTCTACAATTTGAGCCCTGACCCATCAAACAGTATCAAATTACTTGCGAATGCGCTGGCACTTCGTGCAACGAGCCAAACGCCTGACGAAGCTATTTGTCTCTCCATGCTCTAGAATTCGATGTGCAGGAGATTCTCAACGTACCAGATCCCGTCCCAAATGTGAAGGACAAGAAAGCAGAGGCACGGATGCAGAAACTCTGCAGCACGTTCAACCAGGTCCCTCGCGCACTTTTCGAGTTGTATGGGCCATACCTTGCCAAAAGAGCTACAGGTGGGCCCCGAAATTTTGGCTAATGACAGAAGACACGCCACTTCACGCACGTCGGTCATGGCTTTCGGCACATATGGAGCCTGCTGTGCGAATGCAGGATGGACTCGACATCGCTTTGACTGGCATGCATCTCTGCAGAAACATTCTATTGGGCCTCGAATTCCGTGTTCCAGACCAAAATTGAGTGTTCTGTCGAACTTACCATGTCTAAGGGCAAGGCTAATACTTATACTCACAATCACAGTGGCATAAAGCAGACCGAAAGGTGCATCGATCCTCAAGAGGTCTCCCAAACCGACATTGTCGCATTCCTGTGCGAGCCCGTCAACGAGTATCTGCCAAAGGATTCAGCAGCGTCACATATCGCCGATACTGGCATTCTCGTGGCTGTGTGGGGGAAGCCGACTGATTCTAGAGTGGAAGTCCGCAAGCTTGGATTTGCGGTCCGGAAAATACTGAAGGAGACGCAATACACCGATCCACAGAAACTGAGGGATCACATTAAGGCTTCTAAAGATCTTCAACGAGCCTATGAGAATGGAGCGCTGTTCTGTGCCAAAGGAACGATTGTGGCGAAGAAGGATTGGCGGTTGATACGAGGACAACGAAGTCTCTCAAATGTCTACATATTCGGGCCCAGTGGCGTACTAGTTAAATTACAATTATCCTTTATTCGAACTGTTCAGCCCCCAACTTCGCGTTCAGATCCATCTTCAACAGCTCCTTCTGCAAGATTTCCTCCTTCCTTCCCACCAGATCCTCAACGTCCCAGTTAGAAGCCACAAATCTGCCACTCAAGAAGCTCCGATCAGGACCTTCCCAACCAGCGAGCCAAACTCCAATACCACCAACAAGCTCCGGCTTGTCAAGGGCAAACTTTCTGAACATGTCTTTCACCATATCGGTCATTACAACACCTGGATGCAACGCTGTTGCAACCACATTAGGGTTTTCGATTGCGACGTACGCCATGAGCTCAAGGACTGCAAGCTTCGACAGGCCGTAGGCGCTGAGACCAGGGAAGACTTGGTAAGCGGCGCCGGTTGTCAAGGTGATGATCTTGGCTGGAGTTTCTGGCGATGGGAGCAGCTTCAGGAATTGTTGGGTTGCGAGGAAAGTACCGCGGATATTGATGCTCTACATGTGAGTTAGTAGGCGATTGATAGGAGGTAGACAAGACATGGACATACCATCTCATCCCACCAGGTTTGCTGGTCAACATCCTTGACAGGCTGCTCCTCCTTGAAGACGGCTGCGTTGTTCACGAGTACATCGGCGTGTCCGTACTTCTGCTTCACCTTCTCGAAAAGCGTAGTAACTGATGCCGGGTCGCCAATGTCGGTAGGCACAACGAGGGTCTCGACGTTAGGGTGAGATTTGGCGATGTCGTCGGCCACCTCTTGGAGCTTATCGGCACTGCGAGCTACAAGGACGATGGCTTTTGGGCCGGCAGCTGCGAATGAGGGGACGAAACCTCGGGCACCGATACCTTGGCTGGCTCCAGTGATGATCACGACCTTGCCCTTCTGTGAGAGAGCTGCTTGGGTGGGGTCGATTGCAGCGTAAACATCTCGGTGAGTTCGTGCAGTGAACTGCATGGACTTGACGAAGTGGTCGGTTGGAAGGTTCTCCATTGTTGTAGATGGCGCTTTTGATTAGAGGGTCGCTGGAGTATCGAAGGATGTGTAAGTGCAGTGTTGGAGGGGAATAGGGGCGGCGCTTATTGTAGTATTTTAAGTCTCATGCAGCTTACGCCTCGGAGGAAGACATGACCGAGCAATTGGTAAGCGATACTGTACTTTGAAATGCGTTCCAGCGTCTGTCGGTTTACGTCGATAATGTTCGCTCGAAGCTTCGCTTACATCAAACTTACAGATTATGGTTTAGCATGTAAGTTGATGTTGTGGAGCTGTACAGTAAAATGGATACAAGATATATGCATGAACAAGGATCACGACTTGCCGAAAGCGGCTTACGCGCCTTCTATTGTTTCGCCAAGACTCTCGAAAATAGCAGTTGGTTCTTCCTCCAAAGTTGGCATCACGAGTCTGTGATTTACAATCTGCATTACCTCATCTCGAATCAGCTCGTCGCTGCCAGCAGAAACTTTGTCCACCCACAACACACCCTTGACAGCATTCAGCACTTCGCTCCAGCTACGAAGTTGCATATTCCTCACAACCATCGCCAACATGAAGACGAATTGACTGCGTTCCGCCAAGTCGCTTGTCTCGACTGCGGCAAAGTAGAGTGTCCAAACGAGAAGTGGCTTGAGCTCATTCCATTCCGTCTTGAACTGCAAGAGCACGAGTTGAAGGTTTCGAGAAATCGCCGCAGTCCACACAGGAGACTGCCCCAGGGTCCGCCAGCAAGGAGCCAAGAATAGTAGGGTACCGAGTCGGCACACCTCTTCGAGTACATTCTTGCGGTCGTTGCCGAGCAGTAGTGGTCGAATGGCAAGCAAGCGGTACATGGTTGGCTCAACCCAACTACCACTTGTGACCGCTAACTCCAGCTGCTGCTCGTTGAAAGCACGATCTAGTGATATCAAATGCACAACGTCGTCAAAAATCGTCACCCAATCAAGCTGCATGGGTAGTTGTTGCTTCCATACAAGCGATATGGAGCTGTGCGGTCGAGGAGATCCAGGTGACGATCTAGAGTCGGCTTCCCATTTGCGAGGTAGTGGCACCGAAGGCGGTATGTCTTGTGCGAACGAACCCATGAGATCGCCCCTATTGACAGTTAGCACTTCTCTTATATCAAAACCACGGCATCTTCGCTGCATAAGGTGGGAGACACACCATGATATTGTAATTCGAAGATATTCCTGGTCGATGGTATTGTAACCACCTCTCAGATCAATAATTTCCAACAAAGCATTATGATGCTGCTTCCACTCACCACCACCAAAACTGCCCAATAGAGCCTGAGCCTGTAAGCCCTGGTCACCATCCTCGGAAGCTGTACTTACATGATGGCAGATGAATGATACGATTGTGCCGAGAGCCTTGTTGCTCGTGTGTTTAGTCGAGTCACTCAACAACTCCCTCGCAAAACGAAGCGCCTTTTGGTGGTGAATTAAGGCCTGCGCGTTGTCCTGTGAGGGGAAGTATCCGTACATCTTCTGGAAGATGAAGTTCTGCGAATTTGCTAACGCATGGTGAAAAGCTGCTGGGCTGTCAAGTCCAACTGGAAACCACGATCCTCTCAATTGGCTCGCATGGCGACTTTCGGGATTGAAAACTCATTTATGGTCAGCAGTCAGTCCTCCAGTCTGCATGTATACTCACTATTTGCGAGTAAAACTCGAGCATTGTCGTCAAGTTCGATTGGATAGTGACTGAAAGGATCAATACTTCCACTACCTAAACGATCGATATTAGGCTGTCTTTGTGTGGCATTGCGAAGCTCCAGGACGACCTCGTTTCGTTCACGTTTGGTCCTTGGTTTGCGTCGCGCTTTGCCAACTTCTGTCATTGCCAGTCGCCGTATGCGAAGCTGTGTCTCTTCATCCTTCAGGTCATCCGGGTGCTTGAGGTTCACGAAGCTGAAGGTGGGCTTTGACGATCGATCCATTGTGCGATGATAAGCTGTACTGTGCTTCAAACCTAGTTCAGAAGCTTCAGATATACGCCCTTACTATCTGGGCCTCTCAAGAGTATGCTTAGGCTATCTGCTTTCGATATCGATTATCATCATGGAGATCTCTCAGCACGGGCCGGGCGGGACAAGGCTGACTGCAGCAACGGGCAGCGAATCGAGCCACTGAGGCAATACCATCAACGCTTCATGCGAGCAGCCACGCAGCGCAAGGCAAGCTTACGGAAGAAGCACATTGAGACAAAGGATGCTGCACGGTAAGCAGGCTCTTGACGAAGGTCGTGCGTATGTGGAAGATGTGATCGGCTGCGAATGCGGCTTTGTAATCGCAAATGGCTCCTGCGTCATTACACTCAAGGCGGCGCGAAGCAGGACATGCAGTTTATGATTAAGGTTACCAGTAAAGGAACCTTGGAAGTGCAAAATGCCTTGAGCGCGTCCGAGCCTCAACTTTTGGTCCGAGCCCCTAGTGGCCGGTTAGTTCCGCTGACTAAACCATCCATCTCAATAAAATTTTCGCCGCACCAAACCCATCGCTTCTCCAACGCACCATCAGACAGTTCATCCGCCTATCTCATCAGCCTCTTACGTTTTGTTCGAGCGCTATCGAGTCTACACATTGGGCGGTTGCGATTCAGCGCTGCGGAGAGGGAAGCTATCGAGCACCATTAGAGCTGGCTGCGCATTTTTCACTGTTGCGCAGGCGGTGTCATAGGAGCTGTACATACCTATGCACACGTGATACCTTGGAATGGGATTTATGATCAGGCTTTCGTCACTGCTGCGACGAGTTGAAAGTCGGATCCTGCAAACCCTTCGGAGATTGCTCTTCCATAGAGTTTATCTGGAGGGCCTTGTCGTAGGATGATGCTAATGACGGTATCCCTTCGAGTGGCCTTTATCAACGTTGATCATGGCGACCACTGTATACGCAAGATGTCTACATTCATGCTGCGAGGCCAGGCTGGACCATGCCGTTGTTGCACAATGTCTGCTTATCCAAAATACTATGTACAACTACCAATTCTACCGCTGATTGGTGCACATTGTTGCAAAACAATACCAACACGGTATAAGACGTGCAACGTTTGCATTTAACGCCTACAGAACCAAGTCATCCAACATCCAGCAACAATCAACCCTACAACATGGCCTCTGTAAACAACATCACCGTCACTCCTTCGCCTGAAGTCCAGGCCTGTCTCTTCGAGATTGCAAATCAAGTAGCCCTTAAGTACGTTCAAGACTAGAACTGGTTCACATGGCATTCTTGGACGCTGTCAAAGAAGTTTAATCCAGAGGTCAGGTTGGCTTACGTGGCACCGATCGCAACTTCTGGCACACGACTGGGCGCTTCGATCGTGCTTAGGCGCGTCTACAAGTATGGTCACCGACCTCCAGGCCGAACTTGGTCGTAACACCACTATGGACCTCCGCCAGTATGCAAAAACAGTCCAATTAATGACATGCGCTCAACATGCAACAGCAGAGACTAAGTATCATGCCGTAGTTACTATGTGCTTCGACTACTTCGCCATTGTCATCGGCTACGCTTTGCATCCTGCAGCAATAAAGATTCCACTCGGTGGCCAATTCAACGTGGCTCCCTACATCCCCATCATCGGGCAAGAGGGCCAGAAGCGCTTCAAGTACTTCCTGAAAGATGGTAGGTACAAGCTATCGATGGACAACAAGAACGCCACTTATAAGCCTCTTCACTTCTCAGAAATGAATATCAATAAGGCAACTGACCAGATAGCCATCCCAGCTGCGCTCGAGGAGCAACCAGTCAAGGGCCAAGAGCATGTCTCCATGCCTCCGCGAAAGTACTTCTCTGGTCGCTCGCTGCTCGATCGAGAGCCGCAGCTCATCGCAGCGGAGCCCGTCGATGGTAAGTGGCTTGCAACCACCGTACGCGTACAAGTCAACTTCGCATATCCGATGATAACCATGCAGATCCCCATGACCGACTGGCTCTTGAAGCCTCAATCCAAGGATTGGCACTCGAAGCTCGCGTACGCTCCGGATTGTTTACGGGTCACCAATACAGATGCTACTGTCTTGCTGCAGCTTGAGCTTGATGCACAGAAGCAGGAGCACCCATACCACGAGCTGCCTGGGCTTGTGTATATGCAGGCGCTTGGTGAGAGTTTGGATTGGATTACGCGGTGTTGAACAACATGATGTACTCGGTCTATCGAGTGCGGGCGCCATATTGCTCGAAGCGTGCCGATTCCATCATCGACGGCGAGACGTCCGGGGGTGACACGTCTGAAGGTGAGGCTTAAGTCGATGTTTGTGTTTTGTAACCATGCTGGCCCATGGTATGAAGTACGAAGGAGGGAATTCAAGTTTCTACAATACAATTCAGTAGTATCTTTCAACATTTTCCCATGTGTGATACATTCTATTGTTTCTTGTTATTCATTTTCGCTTCATGAAGATCTTTTCGAGCATGCTGCACAAAGTCAGCGTTGAAGCTCTCCACACCTCGGCAACCCCAGCGCTTTCCCCGCGGGAATGGGCAGGTAGCCGATCTCACAACCAACAATGTCGACGTCGAGTATGGGCTATACGAGTATCGCAGCGCCCTCGACCTGCTGTCAGTTGCTTCACGACCTCCCATACACTTGACATCACGAACAGTACACACATAATGGCGATCGCAACCCACCAGCCACCGCCGCTCACACGGCTGCGCGTCCTCGAATTCGCAGGCCTCGCGCCAGGTACAATTCACAATCACCCACAACAAGACACCATGCTAACAGTACGCAGGACCCTTCGCGGGCATGCTCCTCGCCGACTACGGCGCAACAGTTCTGCGCCTCGACCGCGCACCCGCCCACAACTCCGGCGCGCCCAGTGACCAACTCACGCGCCGCAAGACGAGCATATGCGTAAACATGAAAACACCCTCGGGCCTTGAGCTCATCAGGAAAATAATCCCTAACGTCGACATCATTATTGACCCCTTTCGCCCAGGCGTGCTCGAGAAAGCTGGACTAGGGCCTGAAGATGTGCTGCTCAAGCTCAACCCGCGGCTAATCGTAGCGCGCATGACAGGCTTCAGGCGAGACGGAAAGTACAGCGCTATGGCTGGACACGATATAAATTACATCGCCGTCTCAGGTGTATTATCACTCTTCGGCAGGAAGGGCGAGAAACCGTATCCGCCGGGCAATCTCATGGGCGACTTCGCTGGCGGAGGCGCAATGTGCTTTATCGGTATCTTGCTTGCGCTGCTGGCGAAGGAGAAGAACGGGATCGGACAGGTTGTCGAGGCGAATATGGTGGATGGGAGCGCGATATTGGCGACGATGCCGAGACTGGGGTTGAAGAGTCAGGTCTGGGGCGCGGAGAGGGGGACGAATATGTTGGATGGTGGGGCGCCCTTTTACGATACATATGAGACGAAGGATGGGAAGTATACGGCGGTGTAAGTGCGCTCTGCGCAGTGTCATGACCTCGAGCTAACGAAATGTCAGTGGCGCGATAGAGCCTCAGTTCTGGGCTGCGCTGCTGAAAGGCCTTGAGCTGACGCCCTCCGACCTGCCTGGGAGTCGCGACAACAAGGCTGACTGGCCGAGGCTGAAAGAGTTCTTCACCACGGTGTTCAAGAAGAAGACGCGCGATGAGTGGGAGGCCATCTTCGACGGCACAGATGCCTGTTGTACGCCAGTGTTCACACAGCAGGAACTGGAAGCCCAGGGTTTCGACCAGCGGCCAGCAGTAACGTTAAAGTCATCACCAGGGTTGGCGATCCACGGAGGCGAGGATTCGAGACCTGCCGCCGTCGGACAAGGTATTGGTGTGGAAGGTAGTGGTTGGGTCCAGCGAGGATTGAAGGCTGGTGACGGCGGCGAGGAGACACTCGCGAGGTGGACGGGGTGGACGAAGGGTCGGCAGTTCGTAGACGAGAGCGGGTTTTTGGGGTGGAAGGGTACTGCGAAGCTGTGAATAAACCTGTCTTGCGGTCAACTGCCGAGACAATCTCTGAGCGAGTTTCATGTGACCGAACATGCGTTTGCCAGCAAGCTGAATGTACAATGCTTCTGTTGTTCCTACACATATAGTTATACACCCAAGAATCTCGCTCAAGCCCTTTGCTGCCTCTTCTTTGGCTTCGCTGTCTTCTTTCCAGCATTCCTCAACTTCTTCCTCTCGATGTTGGCCTGTATCCTGGCATTTGACTTGCGCCACGCTGTCCACCGGTCGCCTGGTACGAACTTCTTGACCTGGACGTTCGCCTTCTCTGCTGCCCGACCAATCGCCCAGTTGGCTTCGCGGAAGGCGTAGCCCTTCTTGGCCTTGGCCACTGCCTTCGCTGGTCGTGGTGTATCCATGATACTGCTGTCACTCCCAGGACCCTCTCCAACCTGCAAATCGTTGACCACAACCTGTGCTTCCGCTTCCGTCTGCGTCACCGGTACGGCCACGAAGCCTAACCGTCTTGCTCGCGGGGCGTTTCTTGGGTATGGTAGTTGGTGATCCTTCTCGAGAGCCACGCCGATATACTGGCGCTTGGGGTGCTTAAGGGGATCCTTGTAGTATCGAACGTATCCGGACTCGGTGGCGAAGATGCAGTGGTCACGCCCGAATTTACAGTTCTCGCCCGGGAACCAGTGGGTGCCGCGTTGGCGAAAGATGATGTTGCCCGGAATCACGTACTCTCCTGCATGTCGCGGTCAGCCCTCTATTTCCTTCGCTATGTCCCGAGACTGAGTTCCGTACCTCCGCTCTTTTTTGCTCCCAGTCGCTTTCCCGGCCCATCCTTGGCGCCGTTGGCTCGTCCTTGAGCCTGATGTGCTGAATGTCTTACGAAAGACAGGGTTGGTGCATGTGCGGAGGCGCCATTGGCAGTGCGGAGGGCATCGATGACGCGAGAGGCCGGAAGGATAAAGGTTGAGGGTATCTGTACTGATGCGCGTACGGGCGCGAGTATCCGTGGGAGCAGCATGGCTGCGCTGGTGTTGACGTCGCTGCTGGTCGTGGTTGCTGTCCGAGAGTTTTCGAGATGGCGCGTTCTCAATCGGGACTAGTGCGCTTTCATGGCCGCACCTGCAGCTTGCAGCACTCCAGGGCTCCTCACATCGCCTTGGACAACGAACACGACAACACTATTTGATGACTGCACTTCTACGGCTGGTTCCCATTCTTCTACTGGTATATCTGACTATCATATTCTGGAGGACTTCAGGAGCCCAGATGATAGCCGGAACCAGCTTCATTCACGTTCACATTCGCACGTGCATCAAGTACTGTATCTCAAGTTTATACCTGCGCAGTGCACTGTATCTGCAAAAATACCTGGCCGCAGACTTCGTCCTTGTTTCAAGAACCTGGGCTTGGGATGCTCTCCTCATGTTAGTCAAAGTGATGAAGAACTCAGTTGGCTACTATACTCGATGTTACGCTGGGCCTCTTGGCACGGGTGGTGTTTGCACAACAGCAGTCATCTCGCTTTGTAATGGACATTATCCGACGAAATGTAGCTACAGTCCTTCGGTTCCTACGAAGCTGCGAAGGGGTCGATCAAGATCGTCCTAAGACGAACGCTAGCTTATTGCTGGACTCACCACTTAATCTAGCATCAGCGCTCTCTGGATATCAACGAGACTTGGAGTAAAAGAAGGAGGCAGTCGAACAAGTATGTTTCATTATGATATGTATGCCGACAACAGTTGTTCATAATCAGTTGCTCGAAAACTGGTGTTCTACGAGAGGAGCAGAAACATTTGTACAACGTTTACATGCCGAGTCCGAAGCCACCATCAAAGGAATTCCAAGTCGAATCCCGCGACCCTCCAGAACGTGACACCCTAATTTTCCTACGCCACCAATGCCAAAAAGAAGCTGAGATGCAAAATATGGGTATCGTAAAAACATTCGGGTTCATCATAGTAACTCGCTGGCGATTGTTCAAAGTGTTATGGTGGTTCGACAACGACGTATACGGTCGATGTCGTCGACACCCCTTGTGGTTCTGTCCAGGTCGTGTCGCCCAGGGCTATGGTCTTCTAGCAGTGATTTCCATCACCACTGATGAGAAACGTTTAGCCAGACCGCGAATAGGTTGAAGAAGCGGCCTTTGAGAAGAGTACGACTTTGAGCTGTCGGTAGGCCTCGATAGCAGCCTCTCGGGACATGGCGTCGGCATCTGAGGCAGAGTGTGGTTGAGGGCTGCGTTCAATGGAGGATGTCCATGATGTGATAAAGGAGGCCCGTCCTGGCGTCAAGTATTGGTGTTGAGACTGTTGAGATGCCACAGAGGCCATGGTCTCTGACGAGCAGATGGATGATGTTCGTGATGATGTTCGTGGAGCCATTGTGGTAGCAGGCAACGTGGGTTGAGGGACGAGATATGTTCAGGGTGGACGATTTGCAAATCTCGTAGGCGGCCGTCAGACTATTTTAATCGCGTGGTAAGTCTGCGACACGTTTTGCACGATTCGGTATCCGAAGGCTGCGGGACGAGCCTTCTACTTGTCTACAAATAACACCTTATCCTAAGCACTAGATAAGAAATGCCATATCCCACCGGAAGATGATGACATGGCTACAAGGATTTGCGAAAGCAAGACGGAACGTCTGCCATTAGAGCTTGAAATAAGCGAGAACAGTCCAATGAGCGTGTAGCAGATTTGGTGGGCCTTGGTTTCATCCTGCAGATGAATACACCGTAAGAATGGGAATCAGGCATTCTTGACAAATTGCTGTTGTACGCGAGCTCTCATGCAAGCCTCAACCCTAGCCGCCTCGTGGTTATTTCAAATATCCCCAAACGAGATGGCGCTAGCGCACCTTCCCGAAACATTCTCCAACCATCGCCCGGTTGCAGTCACGCACGCACTCAAATCTCGTCTGCACTTGGTGTTCAAAGAAAGCTTAACTTGTCTTCAGGCCAATGCCGATGTGAGAAATCATTCACCTGGCTCCACCTGCACTCCTTCCACGCTCGCTTACGCGCCGAGAACCCTCGGGAAGTTCGACCTTCCAAGCTAAACACAACCTCCATGACTCCACCATGTATTGACTTCATATACTCGCTATCATGTCGGATCGGCTCGGATGTCGCTACAGGTATCTCAACACGCTTCTCCATGCAGCTCGAGTAACGTCGACCCATGAGACCTCCGCAACCTGACTTATGCGCCCTGTACCTCACCTATCACGATTTCGACATGGGTTCACCATGCCGCTGTAGCCTAACCAAGGCACCCACATGCTACTCCATTGACGATACGTCTTGCGTACGCTGCATCTCGTCACAGACTTTTTTGTATCAGACCGCTTACTTGCAGCATACTGACAAATATCGAGGACCACCGCCCAGGCTTCAAGCAAGCTGAGGAATACAATTTCATTCCACTATCTCCAAAATTCATATATCCCATATGCAGCCACTTGGACCGCCCCATCGCACTGCATCGCGGTATACCAAACTGAGGATGTCCGTCCTGTGGGTTTGAGGATCACCAAGGCTCGCAATGAGAACAACTCAAATACTTTGTGGCACAATAACGGACCATCTCGACGTGTTTGGATCTGATGAGTTCAAGGACGTCCTTCCGGCTGGAGTTATCCAAGTATCCCAAGGCATGCACATATCTTATGGCTGACACTAGCGTGTACTCGTCATCAATCGACAACTTCAATGTGTCCATCACGACAAATTCATATAGGCAACCCGGTTTGCTTTTCTTACCATGAGGCACAGCTGCTGACCAGATCTTTCCGTTGCCTGGCTCATCAGGTTGACGGACTCACGACGCTTCCATGTTTGCTATCATGCCCAAGCAGGAACCGACATCATCTATGTAAGATTTACCACTCTTCACTACCATATGGAAACAGTCTCTGAAATTGCCCTTCCGTTCTTCAAAGGGTAAGCAAGTCTCCATCGACATCCTTCCAGAGACTGCATGTCCAGGTCCGATTTCCTGTGGTCAGGCTACTATTGATCAATGTCCAACTTCACACCCTCTAAACTATGAGCCCGTTGTCCAGTTGGTACCATAACTCGATGCTACAAACCTGCTTTGGGGTGGAGGTGAGTTCATGATTGTAGTATGCATTTGCACTCATGCATCGTGACTGCAATCATCACGGGAGTACCACATAGTAACAATAAGGATCTGTGTGCAGCACGTTGTGTTGCCAACTTGAACCAGTGGTCGTTCTGTTGATGCCTATGACAACATGCGTTGACCCCTCAACCATATTTCAGGGCCAACTCGATGATTCTAGTGCACATCGGTTCCACACTCCTCGACCCCTGGCCCACTCTACCCAATGTTCATCTCAACGGTCGAGCTTGGCATCGCAGACAAGGGAATCGGTCTTTGTCAGCTCATTGTTGATATTACACGTGGACAAAGGACATTGGGACTGAGTGCAGTTGCATTGTTGTTCATCGCTAGTCACCACTCGCATCCACGGTAACAGAAAGCTTTACAGGCCATCGTCATCCACTGTTCGACGACCTTACATCATGTCAACCAGTCTCTGATACCATTAACGGTACGCCCCGAACGGAATGTTGGGATGACCCTGACTACAAAGCTCTCCACGCATGTCTCGGAGTACACCGCAAGCACTGTTTTCAGGTGTCTCACTACGGCATGCTCACGCTTCACATACTCGAGGCTGGGTGACAGTACGACCTTCACAAAATGCAGATACACTCTCCCAGCTGGTTTGTGTTGTCCCAAAAGGCAACGGCGAACCTTCAGCAGTCAGCTCTCATCCCAGCCCTCGTTTTTACGACCCTGGCTCTACTCATCGTAATACTCCGATGGTACAGCAGGATATGTCTTGCGCCAGGTACATGGCACATTGAGGACTTTGTTGTTACAGCTGCCTTGGTAAGCACCTTCCAGCGTCTTGATAACATCGGGGCTGACCCTAAACCAGCTTCTGTCTATCGGGATAACTGCTGTAGTTGGCGCAGGTAAGCTTGTCCCCTGCCAGCGTCTGATGATAGCCTAAGAGATTCTTACAGAGTTCGGCCTTGACATGACACCCGCCAAGGACGAGCAATCTACCCTTCGTCGCCTGTCATGCATGCTCAAGGTACACACACATCGCTTCGCCACCCTTCAGTCCCCTCTAACACCCCTCAGCTGGTCTTCGCACAATCCCTCCTCTATCAACTAGCAGTCAACCTCGTCAAAACCGGATTCACGTTCCAATACTTCCGCATCTTCTCCCATCTTCCCTATCCCAAGTACTACTGCTATCTCCTCTTCTTCCTAATCGTCGGCGCCACTGCTTGGGGCGTGTTCGGCATCATCTTTCTATGCAATCCAGTCAAGACGTACTGGGATGTCAAAGTCGACGGGCAGTGTATGAACGCGGAGCATCACTTTTGGAGCACTAGTATCATGGGTCTTGTGATTGACTGGGCGATTTGGGTGCTGCCAATGCCGATTGTGGGGAAGTTGAGGCTGCCGAGACGGCAGAAATGGGGCCTTTGGGGGGTGTTTGGGTTGGGTGGGTTGTAAGTTTGACATCTGCTCTGAAAGTCCTTGATATGTCGACATGCTGATTGACTGGTCGTAGCGTGTGCATTGTCAGTATCCTGAGATTGACGCTGGTGCACAAGGCTGCACATGAGGGCAAGATGACTAGTAAGTTCCCAATTTGTAACATTCTCCAGGATTTGCTAAGTTGATATAGAGTCTGGCACGTATGCAGTGGTTTGGTCCACGACCGAGCTCAACGTGGGCATCATCTGCGCGTCGCTGCTAGTCATGAAGCCGTTGTTCGCTAAATGGATCCCAGCTATAGTATCCGAGCAGCCTGTGTCGGCCAGTGAGGACAGGAGAGTATTGAGGCAGTTGACAGGATTGGTATTGTTGGATGGTGGGTTGGTGGACGAAGAGAAAGTGCCCGAGCAGGGGCAAGGCAGGCGAGATACTGGTGTTGTAGATCTGAGTCGTGGTCGCGGTAGCGAGGGCAGCGAAGTGCCAGTGAGGATGCAGGTTCTCAGGAGCCCAGTCTTGAGTACGAGTACAACCACAAGTGGTCCTAATTGATACCCCAATATTAGTTGTCGATTACACTGGAAGTATTCAGCACATAGCATGCTGTGTAGTCCTGTATTGCAGTGTTGTAGATCTACAATATCCGTTGTATATACACCAACTGTTCGAGGTCTCAAAACGGCTCTAGAACACCTTTCCATGCATTGTGGACGATTTAAGGCCCGTCTGCTGCACTGTCGATGTGCTTTTACCGAAATGACGTATGCCTCGTTATTTAGCAGCATTGTAGCTCTTACAAGCGTGTGTCAGAGCCCACAGAGGAGCTGAGTGCGCATGAGACGGTGCTGTGCATCTAATCACATTCAAAACTCTCAAACTCTTGTCGCATCCGGGGGTTTAACTGTTGACGGCATATGACGCTGATTTAACTTTGCCTTGTTGGAGCTTGGACCGTCGCGCTAACAGGCTGTGGAGCAACTCCAGCCTGCACCATCGTCGACGTTGATGCTCAATCGCCCTCGCCTTACCAAGCGACCCTCCCTCCTCGATCTTATTCAAAAGAAGAACATCTCCTATATCTCGTCTTTCTCGAGCAGTAGCAGCCTGTTCGAAGACGACGTCGAGCCGCGCACTGTCCCGCTCCCAAGGAGCCCACCGAGAACACCGCACCGCGAAGACGTCAGCGAACCACCGCCGCCGCCCATCGCATTGAACGACGATAGCAACAAGGGCCGCAAAGAGATCCCAGTAGCAAATATGGGTCCCGTAAGCTCTACAACAAGGCACAGTTGGTCCGGCGCAGACAGCTAATCGGCGGGGTGGCAGAAACCAAAGAAGCAGCAGGAGAAGCCCCAGCAGTCGCAGCAGGCTGAGGGCAAGCAGCCTGATGGTGAGTGTGCATTCTTGCGAACGAATATTATGTACTCGAGCAATAGCTAACAGCTTACAGGCCAGGTCTTCTCCGTCTCTGGGTACGTCACCGCATCGCACGTCTGCATCGCCTGCTAATTATTCTAGTCCCGTCATTGTGGCCGAGAACATGATTGGTGTTGCCATGTACGAGCTTGTATGATGTCTGAAAATCCATCAGGGAGGCATGGGCTAATGGCTTTAGGTCCGTGTTGGTCACGACAGCCTCGTAGGGGAGGTCATTCGAATTGAGAACGACAAGGCCACCATCCAGGTCTACGAGGAGACTGGTACGCCAAGCGCGAGGAAAATTACTGAGTTTGTAGGCTGACGAAATACAGCTGGTGTCACCGTAGGCGACCCCGTCCAGAGGTCTGGACAGCCTCTCTCCGTCGAACTCGGCCCTGGTCTTATGGAGACGATCTACGACGGTATCCAGCGTCCTCTCAAGGGCATCGCCGACGACTCGAACTCGATCTACATTCCCCGTGGTATCGATTTGCCCGCTCTTGACCGCAAGAAGAAGTGGGACTTCACACCCGGCAACCTGAAGGTTGGCGACCACATTACTGGTGGTGATGTGTTCGGAACCGTCTTCGAGAACTCCCTGCTCAGCGAGCACAAGATCCTCCTCCCTCCCCGCGCGCGCGGAACCATCACCCGTATCGCCGAGAAGGGCAGCTACACCGTTGACGAGAAGATCTTGGAGATCGAGTTCAACGGCACCAAGACTGAGCACAGCATGATGCACCGCTGGCCTGTGCGAGTGCCTCGTCCTTCCAACGAGAAGCTGTCCTCCGACCAGCCTCTTATCGTCGGCCAGCGTGTCTTGGACTCGCTTTTCCCCTCCGTCCAGGGTGGTACTGTCTGCATTCCCGGCGCTTTCGGCTGCGGAAAGACTGTCATTTCCCAATCTCTGTCCAAGTTCTCCAACTCTGACATCATTGTCTACGTCGGATGTGAGTAGTTCATCACAGCGCAAATCAAGTGGTAGCTAACGAGACTACAGGTGGTGAGCGCGGTAACGAGATGGCTGAAGTCTTGATGGATTTCCCCGAGCTGACCATCGACGTCAACGGCAAGAAGGAGCCCATCATGAAGCGTACCACGCTCATTGCCAACACCTCGAACATGCCCGTGGCTGCTCGTGAAGCCTCCATCTATACCGGTATTACAGTTGCCGAATACTTCCGCGATCAGGGTAAGGACGTCGCCATGATGGCTGACTCCTCCTCGCGATGGGCCGAGGCTCTTCGTGAAATTTCCGGTCGTCTCGGAGAAATGCCTGCTGATCAGGGTTTCCCTGCTTACCTCAGTGCTAAGCTTGCATCTTTCTACGAGCGCGCTGGTCGCGTCACTGCTCTCGGTAGTCCTGAACGCCACGGATCCGTCTCTATCGTCGGTGCCGTCAGTCCTCCCGGTGGTGATTTCTCCGATCCTGTTACAACCAGTACACTCAACATTGTGCAAGTCTTCTGGGGTCTTGACAAGAAGCTCGCTCAGCGAAAGCACTTCCCCTCGGTCAACACCTCGATCAGTTACTCGAAGTACACAACACCGCTCGATAAGTACTACGCCGAGAACAACCCCGACTTCCCTCGCCTGCGCGACCGCATCAAGGAACTGCTCACAACTTCCGACGATCTCGACCAGGTCGTGCAGCTTGTCGGTAAATCCGCCTTGGGTGATTCTGACAAGATTACCCTTGACGTAGCCACATTGCTCAAGGAGGACTTCTTGCAGCAGAATGGTTACTCTGATTACGACCAGTTCTGTCCGCTATGGAAGACCGAATGGATGATGAAGAACATGATGGCGTTCCACGATGAGGCACAGAAGGCAGTTGCGCAGGGACACAGCTGGCCCAAGGTTCGTGATGCGACATCAGAGATCCAGAGCCAGCTGCGCAGCATGAAGTTTGAGGTCCCTTCTGAAGGCGAAGAGGCAATCACAAAGAAGGTAAGTCAGGATCATCCAGCCCACATGCAACGTCCACTAATGGCATCTACAGTACGAGCAGCTGTTGCAGAAGCTGACAGAGAAATTTGCCTCTGTCATCGACGAGTAGACGCCAGTACAAGAAGGCGTTGTTTGCATGGCGAAGTAGTCCCGAGTATATTGCTGAACATAGAATGTGAATTGTATCAAGAACGAAATGCTGTCGCCTGAAATCGCTGACGACGCTTGCTCGTGCCCTGTGACCGCAATTTTCGTCATGCTAGGCTGCGCAACACCAACCTAACAGGAAAAGGCCAAAACAGGCTATTTGTTGCATTTGGTAGTGATTGTCATGTCGTAAATGTCGATTTCATTCACTTGTAGTCGCTAAAGCGTGCTCTTCAGTGAAAGTCCAGGGTCTCCACGCACTGTGACGAAAGCTACTCAGCCACAGTGGCGCTCTTAGTTCGGGAACGCATGTGGGTTGCATAGCTGCAACTCAACGCCCAGAATCCCAAACACACCCGCCATCGGCGACCGAGCGAACAACTTCCCTCTTCCTACATATCCTCCCTCGTGCACATATTGACTGCGTACTCTACAACACCTCGCACATTCGCCCACCATGGCGGCTAACCCTAATGCGTACGTTTTGTTCTCGAGGGGCATCTGGGGATGCGGTCTGGAGTTCAAAGCTAACAGGGTGACAGCATCAACGTCAACGACCCTAGCTTGATCACCCTTGTGAACAAGTTGCAGGATGTCTTCACCACAGTCGGAGTATGTACTTCCTCTATCCCGCCGCAAACGCGCATGCGCCGCCTTGTCTTGCCCGCGACGCACCCATATCGAAGCGTACAATACTGATGCCTGTCTCAGGTGCAAAATCCCATAGATTTGCCCCAGATCGCCGTCGTTGGATCGCAGTCTAGCGGAAAGAGTTCAGTACTCGAAAACATCGTCGGTCGCGATTTGTAAGTGTCTCGAGAGTGTGCGCTTTATCGCAGCTGTTGGGCACCCATACTGACTACCTTTCCCCAACAGCTTGCCTCGAGGCTCCGGTATTGTTACCCGAAGACCGCTCATTCTGCAGCTGATCAACCGCGCCGCGCAATCGAACGGTGTAAAGGCGGAGGAGGTCAAGACCAGCGACGCCGAGTCCAACGTCGACGAGTGGGGAGAATTCCTGCACATTCCCGGCCAGAAGTTCCACGACTTCAACAAGATCAGAGAAGAGATAATTCGCGAGACAGAGGCAAAGACTGGACGCAATGCGGGCATTTCACCAGCACCTATCAACCTGCGGATATACTCGCCGAATGTCCTGACCCTCACCCTCGTTGATTTGCCCGGTCTGACACGAGTGCCAGTTGGTGATCAGCCAAGGGATATTGAGCGACAAATTCAAGACATGGTCTTGAAGCAGATCAGCAAGCCCAACGCCATCATCCTGGCTGTCACCGCCGCGAACACCGATTTGGCCAACTCAGATGGTCTGAAGCTGGCGCGAGAGGTCGACCCCGAGGGTCAACGAACGATCGGTGTCTTGACAAAGGTCGATTTGATGGACGAAGGAACTGACGTTGTCGACATTCTTGCTGGACGCATCATCCCTCTGCGACTGGGTTACGTTCCAGTTGTGAACCGAGGGCAGAGGGATATTGAGAACAAGAAGGCGATTTCCCATGCTCTCGAGCACGAGAGGTCGTTCTTTGAAAACCACAAGGCATACCGTAACAAGGCTGCGTACTGCGGTACACCGTACCTCGCTCGCAAGCTCAACTTGGTAGGCTTTGAGCTGGCACAATGCGTGGTACATCTGCTAACGTTGTTAGATCCTCATGATGCACATCAAGCAAACCCTCCCTGATATTAAGGCGCGCATTTCCTCCTCGCTACAAAAGTATCAGCTCGAGCTCGGTCAACTCGGAAACTCCATGCTTGGCAACAGCTCGAATATCGTTCTTAACATGATCACAGAGTTTACGAACGAGTACAGGGGTGTCCTTGACGGTAACAACCAGGAGCTATCTGCGACCGAGCTTTCGGGTGGAGCGCGTATTTCCTTCGTCTACCACGAGCTGTACGCAAATGGTGTGAAGGCGGTGGATCCTTTCGACCAAGTCAAGGACGTCGATATCAGGACCGTACTCTACAACTCTTCTGGCTCGTCGCCGGCACTGTTCGTCGGTACAACGGCTTTCGAACTCATTGTCAAGCAGCAGATCAAGCGATTGGAAGATCCCAGCTTGAAGTGTGTAAGCTTAGTCTACGACGAGCTGATCCGCATTCTCGGCCAGCTCTTGAACAAGCCAACCTTCAGGCGTTACCCAGCACTCAAGGAGAAGCTGTACGCTGTTGTTGTTCAGTTCTTTAAGAAGGCTATGGAGCCCACCAACAAGCTCGTTCGCGATCTTGTTGGCATGGAGGCCGTATACATCAACACTGGCCACCCTGATTTCATCAACGGCTCGCGCGCCATGGCCATTGTGCACGAGCGACACAACTCTACCAAGCCGCAACAGGTTGACCCTAAGACGGGCAAGCCTCTGCCACCCCAGGTACCTCCACGATCGATGTCACCGTCTCTGGGAGGCTCAGATGAGAGCGGCGGCTTCTTCGGCTCTTTCTTCGCTAGCAAGAACAAGAAGAAGATGGCGGCTATGGAGCCTCCACCACCGACACTGAAGGCTTCTGGCACCCTCTCGGAGAAGGAAGCGCAAGAAGTCGAAGTCATCAGTAAGTGCTTGCTATGCACAACGACCTATATTATGCTAACGATTTTACAGAACTCCTCATCACATCCTACTTCAACATCGTCCGCCGCACAATGATCGACATGGTTCCCAAGGCCATTATGCTAAACCTCGTTTCGTGGTCAAGGGAGAATATGCAGGGCGAGCTGCTCACCAACATGTACAAGACCGACGAGCTTGAAGAGCTGCTGAAGGAGTCCGAGTACACAGTCAGGAGGCGGAAGGACTGCCAGCAGATGGTGGAGAGTCTGACGAAGGCGCAGGAGATTGTTAACCAGGTGCAGTAGATGGGAAGGCTGGGTGGTTAGATTTCTGCTACTTTCTCCGGGCTGGCATTCTCTGTAGGGTGTTCTGGTGCTAGATTTCTGTCGTGTAGTCAATTGAGCGCACTTTATATCCACAGCAAATAAGAATGAAGCGGCAGCAACACAATGTGATGATATATCGGTGACAATCATGGGATTACTGTTCGCTTTGCGCGAGCAACATGACTGCTGTGCCTACGAGGTTAGCTTCCTGTCAAAAGTGGGGCTGCGGCTGCCTCGGTCCTTCCAGCAAGCCAAATGTGCGGTCTTTTCTACACCCGCACACATCGAATCCCTTCTTCACATGAGCCCATTCTAATTGCAAGACGTCCGGCGGCATTTCAATTGACCCCTCCAAGCAATGCACCGTTTTTGTACATGAAGAGCTTGGAATAGAATGGATCATACTCCCGCACTAGCACCTCTTCATGGCGACAACACATAAACGAACGCGAACTGGATGCTGGACATGCAGAGAAGCTGGATACAAGTGCGACGAACAGAAGCCTTTCTGCCAACGATGTACAAGACTCAAGATCACTTGCAAAGGTTACGGTGTCAGACTCAAGTGGCAAGATCATACTGTCGGAACGGTGGTGAAAAAGCCGCGAGCTTCTAGGAAGAAGAAAGTGTTCGATAACACCTGTAGTTCCATTCCAGCGAGCGTTATCAGTGATGAATCGACATCTTCTTCATTCACGAGTACACCTACTACGTTGCAATCGCCTATGTCAGTATTCAGTGTCCCACGCACACCCGTCCATAGCACAGGTCTAGGTCCGGACTTCTCTGCAAGCGATAGGAGACTGCTCCACTACTGGGTCGAACAGCTCTCTTCATTGATCTCCGTAGCCCCGAGAAATGGCAGGCCGACCCCGTTCCAGCTCCATTTAACGTCAATGGTGTACGACTCGACCGCTCTTCGATCGACTGTACTATCGATGGCAGCGCACCACCTGGCTCTACAAACTTCGGATCCGTCACTGCGCTTCCAGGCTTACCGTCATCAACGCGATGCTATTCATCTGCTACAGGATCTTATCCAGGACCCTCGACAGGCGCACTCCGAGTCCGCGCTTGCCACCGTGTTGATGATGCAGGTTTCAGCACGTTTGTTTGGAGAAGACGATGAAGCAAATGTGGTCAATCACCTGATGGGAGCCAAAGCCATGATTGCCAGACGTGGAGCAGATGACTGGCTGGGTCCATCAAGCGCACGCTTTCTCTTGAGCCTCTTCGCATATCATGATATTCTCTCGTCCATCTCACGAGGCCATCGACCTTTGTTCGATCACGGAGCAGACTTCAAGGCAATAGAAGGCGTAGAAGATATGCGCAGCATCGCTAAGGTCTTGTTAATCGTTGCGCGAACAAGCCAACTTCAACACGCAATCAAGATCGGACGAGAAGGTGGCAGAGAACCTGCACTCACCGAAGAGGAAGACGCCACTGGCCGGGATCTCCAGCAGAAGCTGCTAGCCATGCAATTTGATGCTCAGCGCAACGAGCCTCACAACAATTTAGATATCAGCCTCACAGCTGAGGCCTACCGCCACGCCGCATTCATCTACCTCTACCGGACCTGGCTTGGTGTGGGCGCCCCGAATCCTATCAGCATTGAACACATCCAGAACTGTTTAGCCTACATATCACGAGTTGACGTGACATCGCCTCTCACATCTTCACATGTCTGGCCGTTATTCACAGCAGGTTGCGAGGTCATCGATAACACACAGCGACAATTTGTGAGAGACAGATTCCAAGCCATGTATGCCTCCAAGTTATTTCCGAGCTGGAATAGGGTAATGCGAGATATCGAGGACGTGTGGGCTGCCAAGGATGAGGAGGAAAGAATGAAAGGGCAGGATGGGATGGCGAAGGTGGATTGTATTCAGGTTATCTTGAGGAGGAGAGGAAGGGAGGTCGATCTTGCGTAGATTCAAGATATCTAGGTCATCTATTACAATCACCCAAACCTCTCAGGCTATGTATGGATAAAAATTTGTGCCATCTTCCTCCCCACATGTTGTGAGCAAGATACAAGTGAGAGACCGTGGCTGTATAACTTCGCTTCTTGAATGAATATTCCGCAAATATCAGCACACGTCGGAGCAATATCGAGAGAACATTCGCTGGGCTTCAGCGTCCACCCAGTGCAATGCGAACACTCTCAACCTACTCCATCGTGCTGAGGTATCATTCTCTCGACGCCAATTGTTACTCTTGAACAGGAAGGTATAGCCTTCATGATGATCAGAAGGTAAGATGAGCCGACCGAACTAGCGTCATGTCTGTGCGCCCAAAAGTTCCATTGCCCATGCCCGCGGCTTTGCGATCAACAGTCGCAAAACCGCAAAACACATTTTGCCCAGACAACTGTTATTGCTCGTTAACTCTCTCACTCACATCAATACAGTTTGAAGCAGAAGTGCCTACTCCAACAATATGTCGGGCAGCACACCAAAGTCGATGTCAAATCGGCTCATGACAATGAAGGTAAGCTTTCCAGACGCGTGCACTGCAAGACGATCGCCAACAAGAATACAGTTCATGCAGCGCTCAGCAGCAAAAAACGTAGCGTCCTCACCAACAACACCAAACGGCCCCGCCTCAAAGAAAGTGCGACTCTCCAATGGTAGTTCGGCTGCTGCCGACCAACAGATCTTGCAATCGGCGCTCGCCGAAGAAGCGAAAAAGCAACAAGAGGCGCTCGACAAAGCTGCGCAATACACAGGCGAAACAAAGTGGGTGCTCAGCTACAGGGATCCACTAGAAGGCAAGCGAGGTGATGCTCTCAGCGTCAGACAGGCAGGGTTCGCAGAGCTCGATGCAGAGGACAGCGAAGACGAGGACGACGGGCCAGCGCAACCAATAAGAAAACAGTACGGCGGTGGTGTAAAGCAGGCAGACGTATGTTGCAAGAAGGCACCAAGCTCTAGCATTGCGCGCTGACAAAAAACAGAAACCTGTGTTTGAGAAACCAGACGGCTCCGAAGGCGAGACCGAATCCTCCTCTGAAGACGAATACGATTCGGACGATCCGACCGCCGAGCTCATACGCGAGACGAAGCGAGAAATGTCTTCCAAGAAACGAGAATCGCGAAAGAGCCTGGGGGGTGCATCGCCGAGAGGAGCTTCCAGACTGGTCAACGAAGACGCCAACCTCGATCGCTTAACCTCGCTGAGCGGAAGTCGCAAGCCTGCAGGGCGTGACATGAGCAACATGGAGTGCTTCAAATGCGGGCAGAAGGGCCATGCGAAGGCAGATTGCCCGAACCCTGGGCGAGGCTCTGCTGGACGAGGCAGAGGTCGAGGCGGACGAAGGTAAAGAAGACGCCACGTACCTCATATACCTCCAACCAACCCGGACGCCTGGCGGTATCTGGGCCAAGTAATGCTACAGTAGAATGCTAGCTCACCGAACAGAAAGCGCTACAGTCGATCGATTGTGGCCCATCTGCACCCAAACAGCGCCCTTTCAATCTAGACGCGCTGCGCGCTTGGTTGCAAAACTAGTTGAGAGCTGAGAACGTGAGAGTCTTGTCCATAGCAATGCTCTGTAGGCCTGCGTCGACATGAGGGGTCGAGCTGATGTTTATTCTTCCCCGCACACTGTGGCTGGCAGCTAAACGTATGGCGGGTCAGCCGCAAGCCATGGCAACTGCTGTCAGGCTATAGCACTCCAACAGTGTCCTCACGTGCGGTACAGCGTCCAAACTAAAACAGCGAACAGCAAGTGGCACTGCTCCGGAGCGTCACTACGGATGCCATCCCGGTCCAGCTACGCGTTCAGTGGAGCTGAGAAACTCATGAGATGATGCGCCGTGTAATGGAATTCGGCTGTGAGCTGACAACTCCTCTCATATATAAGTAGCTGCTGCTGTTCGTAAGATAGGTAGAAAGCAAAGCAGATCACCGTCAATACCTCTCTCGCCTTCAGATCCCCAGTTGAACACAATGTCCGTTCCAACGAGGCCAGCATTCGTCCACTACGGAACCTGGGACGACGAGACCCGCGCCCACCCAGCCATGAAGTGGATGTGCGTCCCTCCCCGCCCACACTCCCATTTCCACCCATCTAACCCCACACCAGGGAACAGTACACCCTCACCTACGACTCCAAAGCCTACGACGAAATTAAGAACAACCTACTGACCGACGACCACCTCCTTGTCCGCACCACGGGCCAAAAGCACCAAGGCGCCCAAGCCTCCGCCGACGCCATGTACAAGGAAATCTACGCCCCCTTCGCCAAATGGTCGCACGTCCCGTACCACATCATCGCCTACGAAGTCGACGACGGCTGGGAGATGATGGGGCTCGCGACGCTGTACTGGACGCTTGCTGTCCCTGCGAAGCAGGAGAGTGGTGACAAGGTGAGGGATGCGGAGGGCAATGAGTGGGATGGAGCGAATCCCGCGGCATTTAATTTTAGGTATAGAAAGGTTGGGGATGGGATTCGGTTGGCTAAGACGGAGATTGCGGCGGATCGGACGGCGGCGGTTGTAGGCATGTTGAAGAGGGGGATGATGAAACCTGAAGATTTGCTGAAGTAGGCTTGTGAATGAGGTGTCGAGGCGCGATCGAGCGGGGGTTCGTTCTCCCTGCTCTTGTGACCGCTGCGATGGGTACACAATTCGTAGGCAGCGCAGACTGATAGTGTGTTCAGCCCACTTTCTCCCCGTTCTCAATCAACATGTATTCGTCGCCGACCATCAGCTGCATCTGGCTGTCGTCCATGAAGTTCTCGTGATCGCCGTTCAATGCCGCACCATTCTTATCATACAGGAACTTTGCCAGACACAGGTAGTCTGGGAACACAAACGTACAAATCGCATCGTAGTCCATTAACTTCGCTCTGCCATGCATGATGTCTTGAATCATCTTCCTGTCACGCTCCAGATGATACGTCAGGCTGTAGCTGATGATGCCGTGCCTTTGCAGGATGGGCACGGCGCGCTGAGCATGGTTGTTATTGTAGTACTCGACGAAGTCGGCGTCTGACATGCCGTCCTTTTTCTTGATGTAGACGGTGGCTTTGACGACTTTGCGGAAGCCGGTGGTGTTCGGGTATCCTGCCTCGAAGGCTTTGGGCACCATGATGGACGGCTAAAAGGGCCGCGATATGTGTGAGATTTGAAACGCAGCGCCGTGCCTATGATGGTTGTACAGACACGGGTGCAGATGCCTGACCACCTCCAGAACTGTTGAGCCGCAAGGCTTTTGCAAGCCTTTTGTCTAGCCTTATGGTGTGCATGGCTCTGATGATGTATCGACTAGAGCGGTATAGCAGCTGTATGTCTTGCGCCCCAGCTCACCGGTACCGAGGAGCCGGATCCATATCGATAAGTCACCGCAGCAGCATCTTGCCGGCGCACTTCCACATTCCCTCGCATTCCACGCTGTAGCTGCTTACCAGCCTCACTTCACCGCCCTTTGTTGCCGTCGTGGGTGCTGGCCCAGATTGCGCGCACTTAATTGGCGCACACAAGTTACCGTGCTTGGTTTGACAGCGCGTTACAAACGCGCGCGCTGGAAACAATTCTACCCCACTGTTCTCGTGCGTGGATGAAGCCTGCCCAGTATCTGGGGAACTTGTGCCTCTTGCCACACACTCGATCGCTCCTTCTTGCACGCTCACCCACTGTCTGTGAGATTGCGCGATTCACGCCGTCATCTACGTGTCCTGCTGTCCTGCTATCCGCCACTAGTTCCCCACGTCTGCCGCGCCATCAGCGTTCGGCGACTCACCCACACACTGCCTCGCGATTTCCGCACACTGCTCGCCGACACTGCACAAACTCGAACACCGCCCGGGCAGCGCACACAGACACCATGGGCGAGCCGCTGGCAAGGGAAGCTGTGAGGGAGCGCATCGAGAACTTGGAGCGACCGCAGCTCGATGACCGCTCCTATCGCATCATCACGCTGCCAAACAAGCTTGAGGTGCTGCTGATACACGAGGCGGGGAGCGACAAGGCGGCTGCCGCGCTGGATGTCAACGTGGGCAGCTTCAGCGATGCCAAGGACATGCCGGGCATCGCCCACGCAGTCGAGCACCTGCTGTTCATGGGCACGGAGAAGTACCCAAAGGAGAACGCATACAACACGTACCTGACTTCCCACGGCGGCTACTCGAACGCCTTCACTGCCGCCACCTCGACCAACTACTACTTCGAATTGTCCTACCAGCCCGCTACGGAAGACACAGACCTCGACTCAAAGGAGGATTCGCCGCTGTGGGGCGGGTTGGATCGATTCGGCCAGTTCTTCATAGCCCCGCTGTTCCTCGAGGACACAGTCGACCGCGAGATCAAGGCGGTCGACTCGGAGAACAAGAAGAACCTGCAGAACGACACATGGCGGCTGCACCAGCTGAACAAGGCCCTCGCAAACCCCGAACACCCATACTGCCACTTCTCGACGGGAAGCTGGAAGACGCTGCACGATGACCCGATTGCGCGAGGCGTGAAGATCCGCGACGAGTTCATGAAGTTCCACTCCAAGCACTACTCGGCGAACAAGATGAAGTTGGTTGTCTTGGGCCGTGAGAGTCTGGATACATTGGAGCAGTGGGTGGAGGACGTCTTTGCGCAGGTACCGAACAAGGACTTGCCCAAGTCGCGATGGGACATGCCGGTCTACACAGAGAAGGAGCTGCTTACACAGGTTTTCGCAAAGCCGGTCCTGGAGTCGAGGTCGCTAGAACTTCAGTTCTTGTACCGCGACGAGGAGGAATTCTACGAGTCCCACCCATCGAGATATCTCAGCCACCTGCTTGGTCACGAAGGTCCCGGCAGCATCCTTGCATACATCAAAGAGAAGGGTTGGGCGAACGGACTGGGCGCGGGAGGGTCTACCTTGTGCCCTGGTTCTGGTCTGTTCAGCGTCAACGTGAAGCTGACAGAGGAGGGTCTGAAGAACTACAAGGAGATCACGAAGATCATCTTTCAATACATCGCTATGATCCGCGAGCAGCCACCCCAGGAATGGGTAGTGGACGAGCAGAAGCGCATCAGCGAGGTCGAGTTCCGCTTCAAGCAGAAGAGCCCGCCGAGTCGAACCGCGAGTGGGTTGGCTGGTGTCATGCAGAAGCCGTACGATCGCACAAAGCTTTTGAGCGGCCCAGCAGTCATCAGCAAATTTGATTCCAACCTCATCAGTGAGGCGATGTCGTACCTGCGACCCGACAACTTCAGGATGACCATCGTTAGCCAGGACTTCCCGGGCGACTGGGACCGCAAGGAGAAATGGTACGGTACCGAGCACAAGGTTGAAAAGATTCCCGAAGACTTGCTCAAGGAGGTCAGAGAAGCGTTTGAGAGCAAGCGCAGGCCCAAGGAGTTACACTTCCCTCACCGTAACGAGTTTATTCCGAGCCGTCTAGACGTTGAAAAGAAGGAGGTGGAGACACCGGCCAAGGAGCCAAAGTTGATCAGGCATGACGACAATGTGCGCATCTGGTGGAAGAAGGACGACCAGTTCTGGGTGCCGAAGGCAAACGTTCACATTTACTTCAAGACGCCGATTACATACGTTAGCGCACGAGTAGTGCTCATTTGCACGCTCTTCCGTGAGCTTGTCAATGATGCGCTTGTTGAGTACTCATACGATGCCGACATCTCAGGTCTAGTATACGACTTCAGCAACCATATTAGTGGTCTTTCGATCACTGTTAGTGGATACAACGATAAGCTGCACGTTCTACTTGAGAAGGTTCTTCTGCAAGTACGCGACCTGGATGTGCGCGAAGACCGCTTTGCCGTCATTCACGACAGGATGTCACGATCTCTGCGCAACTGGGATATCGGGCAGCCGTACGGACAAGTCGGCACCTACTCACGCACATTCAAGAGCGACAGGAGCTTCATGAACGAGGACCTGACGAAAGAGCTGGACAATGTGACAGCCAAGGATGTGCAGGAGTTCTACCCTCAGATCCTGGCCCAGTGTCAGATTGAAGTTCTAGCTCACGGCAACTTGTACAAAGAGGAAGCATTGAAGATCACGGATCAGGTCATCGAGATCATGAAGCCTAAGCACCTTCCGCCGAGCCAGATTCCCATCCGACGAAACATCGTTCTGCCTCCCGGTAGCAACTTCATCTATGAGAAGCAACTGAGAGACCCTGCGAACGTGAATCACTGCATCGAGTACAGCTTATACGCTGGCAACCGATATGACAACGACCTCCGCGCCAAACTGCTTCTTGTCGGACAGATGACCGACGAGCCGTGCTTCAACCAGCTGCGAACTATTGAGCAACTCGGCTACGTTGTCTTCTCGAGCGCAGCCTTCCACGACACCTGGGCAGGTTACCGTATTCTGATCCAGAGTGAGAAGGACTGCAGATACCTCGAAGGTCGCATCGAGAACTTCCTGAACTCCTTTGAGAAGACACTTCAAGAGATGAGCGAAGAAGACTTCGCGAGCCACAAGCGAGCCATCATCAACAAGCGTCTGGCGAAGCTGAAGAACCTGAGTCAGGAAGACAACAGGTTTTGGAATCATATCTACAGCGACTCGTATGATTTCCTGCAAGGTACGTACCCCTTGAAACTACCAGATTTACCTCCACTGATTTTTTTTTATAGCCGACACCGACGCCGAGTACATCGGCAAGCTCACCAAAAAGGACCTCACAGACTTCTACGCGCACTACATGTCCACCTCCTCTCCTCAGCGTGCCAAGCTCTCCGTACATCTGCAAGCGCAATCCAAGCCCAAGGAGCCTACACTCGACGAGAAGAAACAAGCCGCCATCGCTGCGCTCAGCGTCGTCCTCGGCGAGTACAAGATCGAGGCTGATACCGAGGATGTCAAGACCCGCATCAACGACGTCTCCTCTGCCGAGTCCATCCCTGACGCTGTTGCCACATACCTCAGCACCCTATCCCTCGACAAAGAGATCACAGACAAGATCCTCGACTCCGCGAAGGCGGCACTGGGTATCGCCGACGCTGGTCTGCCCGCCGAGCCAGAAGTCAAAGAAGACGCAGCGAGCTCGTCAGGCGCGGGCCAGCCGGTTCTCATCAAGGATGTGTATGCATGGAAGGCGGGCATGCAGGTCAGCGCTGGCGTTAAGCCGGTCAAGCCACTGGATAACTTTGTCGAGATTGCGGAGAGGCTTTAGGAAGGCCTTAAGGATCTTAATGAGAGAGTGTCTCAGTCTGAGGGGGAGAACGGGAAGGAAATAGGGTGGATGTACTTCCGGATCGAAGATGACGCGAATGAAAGCATCTAAAAGTGTGCACGCTGTAGATGGATGGTGGGCGGGGGGTTTTTTTTTGCAAAGGGAATGTGCGGAAATCGCTATCAAATGCGATGCTATCTCCCCAGTCTGCTTTGATACTTCAATCCGTTCGTTGCTCATCGTGCTGTCTGATCTCTACATCATACTTTCCGTCTCGGAGTTCATCAACAGATACCGGGTGGCTAGGCAGTCCTAAACTCCACGCCCGCGGAAACGACATACCGTATCGACACATTAATCTTCTCAACTCGTCCTCCGTTCCAGGCACAATGTTCACAAACAACCTGTCCATCCCACACGGTGGCTCAGAATGCACTGCCCCTGCCTCTTCACCAATGCGGAAGAACGCTACCTCCCCATACTCCGCCTGCACGACGTCTTCACCCGCGAATGAAGTAGCGCAGGTACGGCGGACGGCTTCCCCTGTATCAAAACAGCCCGCGCACCGGATCGAGGAGCAAACGTGTGGACGCTTCTCGCTCTCCTTCCTCTTCGTGTCGCGCAATATACGCAGTGCCGCCGCATTCCTAGATTGCCGCAAAAACAGCGTCGAGGGGCCGACGAGCGTGGTGCACAGTTTCCAACCCCCTTCCCTACTCTGCCTCCCCGCTCCTTTCCCTTTCTTACTCTCCCCACTCACATCCCCTGGCGCGGAAGTGCTGGATAGAGGCGACAAGAAGTCGTCATCCACATGCCACCGCGGCACATCATACTCCTTGGTCGGCGTTGTTGCGCGCAAGGTTAGCCAGTAGTGCTGGACTCCCGCCGCGATTAGGAAATCTTCGAGGAAGGTGAGGAGCGGGATGAGGCGCGTGAGTAATGCGGATGGTGGAGTTACTGCGATGGAAGACCAGGCTTGTAGTGATGAGGGGAGGTGAGGCGGTGTGAGGAGCGGGCCGCAGTATGTCCATGTTGATGTGTGCTTGATGTTGAAGAAGGGAGGGTCTGCGTGTGGTGTGGAGGGGAGGTAGGGGAGAAACGCGTAGGCGCCGTGCTGGTGGGATGGATCCATCTTTCCAGATGTTGCAGATTTCTGGACCCGTCACGTTCGTTCTATGCGTCCCTTTCTCTTGAATCGCTCGATCACAGATCGGGCAGGGCTTCAGGTGATGGCGCAAGTCGTTTTGTGGTAGGTTTCAATGCGCAGCTTGAAATTAAGGGACGCTATTCTGTGTGTTTGCAGGTGCGAACGAAGCGTAGGGCGCCCGAATTCGTCGTTGATGTTCAAGGTGTGGAGGATAAACAAGGATGGTAATGCAGCGCGTCGACGCGTCGAAGCCGAGGCGCACGATGTTCGAACGTCATGCGTCAACGGAGCGCTTGAACTCTCTTCACATCCGTTCTTCAAGCCTGCCCAAGCTCGGACAAAAGCACATCCCAATCGCCCATCATGATACAACGAATTCTCCTACGAGCAGCGCAGCGCAGAATCCCAAACATCCACACCTTCCGCCCTCGACGCTTCGCAACACAACCCACACCACCACCAACCTCCGCCTCCCGCATCGACCGCTTCAACCGCCGCCTCCCCAAATTCCTGCACAAATACACCTCCGCGCTCGCCACCGCGCCCCTCTCGCACATAACCTCCTTCCTGATCCTGCACGAACTCACCGCCATAGTCCCGCTACTCGGCCTCGCAGCCACGTTCCACTACACGCACTGGCTGCCCTCCTGGTTCGCCGAGGGCGCATGGGTGCTCGCCGGCGTCGAGCGGTTCGGGGCGTACTTCAAACGCAAAGGCTGGGTCCGGAGCGAGGACGTCGCCGAGGCGGAAGTCGAGGTTGAGATGCGGAGGCGGGATCGGGTGTGGAATTTGGGAGAGGGTGGGGCGAGAGTGTTGGTTGAATTTGCGACGGCGTATACGATTACGAAGGCGTTGCTGCCGGTCAGGATTATGTTTAGTGTTTGGGGCACTCCGGGGTTTGCGAGGTGGGCGGTTCTTCCGGTGATTAGGAGGTTCAAGACCATGTTTGGAAGGGGGAAGAAGCCGGACGTTAAGAAGGCGGCGGGCACTGGAGCTCTTGAAGGTGGTGCGGTGCCATTGAAGGCCGCTGAGAAAGCTACGAAGAGTTGAGGAAGGATGATTCCATAAGCTGCAGCATTGTTGAGTGATGGAAGCGCTCCAGATCTCGTTCGAACAGTGTTACAGCTGAGGCACATTCGATTCAGCAAGATTCAGCAAAAGAAGAAACAGGCCCTGCAAAAGCGGTAGCTCGCAAAAGACAATGGAAGCTTGGATAGCCGCACTCAAGTGTCCACGTGCGCGTACAGTGGAGAGCAAGGCACTTGTGGTGAAGGGTCTTCCTCGGACGATAGTACGTCAACGGCCGTTTGCTGTCCACTCCCAATTGCACCAAAATTCTCTCAGCCTTTCTCATTCGACAACAAGTCGCAGCACCAAAATGTGTTTTGACGACAGGACCAGATACACCACGAGGACCCGCGTCCAGAATGGCGTGCGGTTCCAGGAAGAGGTGGTCATGCCTCGACACCGAAGCTCCTGGCGCCGCAGGTATGGAGCGTCTTACTATCCTTCGAGGTACTATGCTCGCCCTCCTAGAGCTCACTACGTGGGCGGCGCCGTGTCATACCCTGCACGGTACCCTGCAAATGTTGGCTACCACCGAGCCATGGCTACCTCAGCAATGGTACCTCGAGGCTACGTACATAGCACTGGTAGCTACATGTCTGGGGGTCGCGCTCTCATGCCGAGCGCCTACAACATGGTGAGTGGACAGTTTCCTCTCAATTTCGTTTGGTCTCCCCTCGCACTTGCCTTCATCACACCGCTTGTCCACGTGCACTGGCTCGAACTGGACCTCGAACGCTGTTAGTCAGTCTGACTCAACCCCAAAGACGCTTCCTTCTCATCTGCCTGGGGTTGCTTCTTACCTACCTTCACCCCGCCTTCACCTGCGCCTTCTTCGGCACAGCTTTTCCTCATCGTCCCACACCCCACCACCACTTCCCCAACACAACAATCGCTTCCACTCGCCGAGCGTCACTCAGCATCATGGTCATGGAGGGCTACCCAAAGCCGCGCCACAATTACGTCTACACACCTCGATACGGTCAGCGCGGCGTCCTCACCTACGCAGGCCAGCAGGCAAACGGCGCATACCCCTCCGGCGTCGCTGGCGGCATCATGACCGGCTACGGCTACGGCTACGGCGTTGGAGGTGTAGGTTACGCTAGCCCTGCATACCCGGTATACAACACTTCAACTTACTCCTACCCATACTCCGGCGCCAGCTACTACGGCTCGAGCTACTACCCAAGCTACTCCACCTATGGTGGGCTTGGAAGCTACTACAACTACGGACTCTATGGCTCGATGTACCCACTTGCTAACTTCTATTCTCCATATCAGAGGTCTTACTACAACACGGTGCCGACTTACGGACATACGGCATACGTCTATCCGCCTGGCCCAACTACGACGACGACCACCTACCGCGTCACCAACAACCATGTCCCAGTCACCACTGCGCCGCAAGCCCCAGTGAGAGAGACAAGGACTGCATGTGCACACACTATGACACGCGAGGACATCCAGATGGAAAACCGAAGGATTGCGACGGAGCGCGGTGCATACAGCGCCAGGAAGATCAAGCCCGCCGATGCTCGCGACGACGACCCTTTCTGGTGCCGGGAGCGCAACGGCGAGTGGCACCTAAGGACCTTCTACCAGATCGAGAACGAGTGCTACCCGGGTCAATGGCTCATGGACGCCGAGCTGGGTTTCCTCGTCTTTCACCGCGGCTGAAACTGCCCCCCCCCCCTCCTGTTGGATGATCACATCTTGGATCTCGAAACACGATCTGCTGCCATCTCCAATACCTTGACAATTTCTACACGGCCTCCAAATTGCGAATCGGTCTCTCCCGCCCCAACATCCTTTACGTCACGGCGCTTCTCACCCAACGATATCCAACATTCCCAGAGCCGACGTTCTCGCCACAAAGGTCTCTCGATATTTCGTGGCTGGCGTTTGGAGGATTGAGTGTATAGCCGGCTGCTTGGTATACTCAATACATTTGTGTACATTTATTCGTGACGCCTTGTTGCCTCCTCTTCTACTCATATACACGGCTATCGTGTCACTGCCTAAATCTTCGACCTCTCTTGATCATCCAGATCTCCTTCCCCTTCAGTTTAGTTCTTCTCGCCCTGAATCGTCGCAACAATCTTCCTCGAATGCTTCATATCCCTAAACTCCAAATACCAAATCCCCTGCCATGTCCCCGTATTCAATCTTCCATTCGTAATCGGAATCGTCACGCTCGCGCCAATAAGCGCGCTCTTCACATGCGCAGGCATATCATCACTGCCCTCCGCATCATGTCTGTACAGGCCCTGCCCCTTCTTGTCCTCCGGCACTATCCTGTCCAATGCCGTGCTCATGTCGGCGCGCACATCCTCGTCCCAGTTCTCGTTCAGCGAGAGCGCGCAGGACGTGTGCTGGATGAAGAGGTTGAGGAGCCCGGTTTTGTAGTTTTTGATCTCGGGGAGCTCTTTGAGGATTGTGTCGGTGATTAGGTAGGAACCGCGGCTGCGCGAGGGGAGGGTGAATTGCTTTTGAAACCTGTATAGCACTCGTTAGCTAGGGTTGGGAAGTGTGGAAGGCGTGGGGGCTTACCAAGACATGGTTGGTGGTATTGTGCAGATATTCGGACTCGAGCAAAGCACTGTGCTGCGGGGTGCTGCGACAGGAATATAGTATGAGGCGAGCGAATTGTAGGGGGCCCAGAGAACTGAGACGAATGTTGCGGGGAAGAGGGAGAGTAGAAAGAAAGCCGCGATCAAGAAGGTAGTAAGTGGGGAGATTGAGGTGTGTTGTGAGGACATTGGGGGTTTGCGACCTGTCAAGGTGCGCGGAAAGAGGCTGATGTCATGGCGGCGGCTGGCGGGGCGGGGCAGGAGCGGAAGGAAAGACGTGGCGGAGGGAAGGTGGAGACGAGCGCAATCTGTCGACCCGTGAACCTCCCCGATCTCTAGACCTTAACAACTTGGAAGGCTTGACCAACGATGATAGCTCCAACGTGCGAATTCAGGACGAGATGCTTGTTCTGCGGATTGAATAGTTGTGTGGCAAGGCTGTCGGCACTTGGCGTAAGATCCATCAGCTCGCATCACTCATCACCATGTGTCTTCCTACGTCGAGTGCAATAACTTGAAGGAGCAGGCTCTGGCACTTTTCCGATCACTGTACTAGCCTCAGATCACGCCTGAATACCAAGCGATAGCTAGGCTTCTGTGTAGAAATGGCTACTATAAAATCAAGCGGCCCAGGGCGCAAGCAGAGAATCATGAACGGCTTCACGATACTGTGGGTCAGCCTGCGGACTGATACTACTCTCACTTACCCATCGATAGACACATGGCATTGAAACGTTCTGGTCCGCCTTTGAAGTCAGCTTTGCGAAATTGGACCGAGCTAAGATGGCTCTCAAGTCAAGATCTTGCATTGTACGGGTTAAGCTGCAGAGCCTGTGGCTTCTCGGATTTCTTTCGCCATTCGACCAACGCTGACGGGTACACGCACCTCGGACAGACCGCATTACGAATCGGTAACTTCCGGTCTGTTTGCCCTACCTGCGATGTGTTTATACAGGTCTACGATCGTGTCTTCGAAAACCAAGCAGAGAAACCGTCACGTGTTTATATATCTCACAACAAAGCGGGCGGGTTCTTGAATCTTCAGTTCTTCGATTATGGTACCTCAGATCGGCTTTTAACTGAAGAGCACTGCCATATCCATGTCTTTTCCATAGGTTTGTGCTTATCGTGGCCTGAGGATGTCCATAGCTGAATGCCTCAGAACCACGCAACATACATAACCCATTTCCTCTGTCGAAGTACCATGTAAGCTTGGATCCTGCATCAGCAACATTACTGAAAGAGATCAAAGCTTGGATTGATCAATGTAGAGATACCCATCAAGTCTGCAGTACATCTGCAAATGAGGGTACATCTAGGCCAAAACGCTTGCTAAGGCTTGATAAAGACATTTGCCTGGCTTCGCCTACGGAACCAGTCCGTTTCGCTGCGCTGAGTTACTGCTGGGGCACAAACAAGCAGCCGATCACGACGAACGCGAACCTGACGACTCGTTATGGATATCTTGAGTTCTCGAATCTTCCAAAAACACTAAAGGACGCCATCTTCGTCTGTCGCGGGCTCGGCTTGAGCTACATCTGGATCGACTCTCTTTGTATCGTACAAGATGACGGAGAAGAGTGGGCCACCGAAGCTGCTAAGATGGCAGACATATACTCAAGCGCGCACGTCGTCCTCGCGGCTTCGCTGGCGGCAGATGCCACGCAGGGTTTTCTTCATCCACGTCACCGCCCATTTGAGATAGTTACGAGAAACAAGAGGCATGCTATCACCTTGGACGCAAGACAAATAAGTAATCATGACGAGGTTCGGCGTGCACACACTGTGCGAGCGAATCTTGATCATCTGCCGCTTTCCAGAAGAGGATGGGCAATGCAGGAGGGCGTATTGGCCACACGAATTGTTCACTTTTGCCCCGACGAGGTCCTTTTTCAATGCAAGACGGGATCCAGATGCGAGTGCCAAGGAGAAGAGCCTAATCATATCATACGCCCCGCATACAATCTCGCCACATGGCCCCCAACAGATCCGCAAACGCTTCGAGCGCTCTCCTTGGACGATGGTGCAGGATACCAATTTTTCGTGGAGTGGACTAGAGTTGCTCGAGAATTTAGCTCTCGAAGCCTCTCATATGCGAGCGATGCATTGCCCGCTCTCTCCGGTATTGCTCGGCGCACCCAATCGCTGCATCCTGGGCAATACATTGCAGGCATGTGGGAGAAAGGCTTTTGTTTTCAGCTAGGCTGGTACCTGAACTCGAGAACGGAGTCAGCAAAGATCGTTCTTACCAGGCCCACATTCTCCTGGATTACTGCTCCAAGAAGTATAACATACGCGCTTGCCTATCAACCCGTTCCAGTATGTGCTCTGCTCCATGCTCAGAGCACCCCAGCCACAATGGATCCATTCGGACGCATCATCTCTGCCAGTGTCACTCTTCGTGGCAGCACCGTTTCGGGAACTGACTTCGTACTGGAATGCATGAACAGGCCTAAATACATGGATCGTGATCCGCTCCAGGTCAGCATTGATGCCTGTGCTGGTCATCTCTACTATCAGGCAAGAGGCTCGAGACATTGGTTTGCGGGATTGGATACTGTTTGTGATTGGGCCTCGGTTCTATGTTTTGGCTTATATGCTGACGCTGAATCTGCGAGGGATGTTGAAAGAATTGTCATGCTCCTATTGCAGTGTGAGCCAGACACAGACTCATTCGTGAGAGTTGGTCTTGCAAAAAATATGGAGAAGAGCTGGTTTAATCAGCGAGCGACAGAACGCACCGTTGTCATTGTGTGATTGCAGTCACCGCATTGTAGTCCTTGTTTACACATACTCAATCGTGTCATTCCACACCGTCCCAGTCCGACTTGAGACCTGATCTAGAGCCGTTACAACTCGATGCGGTTAGATCTGTCCGCAATGGAAGAGAAAGGGCATCAGATTAGGATTATGGGCCAAATCGACAGTTACGCCGAGAATGTTGTGGTGTACTTAGGTCGGCCTACTGATCGGACCGAGACGGCATGCAGGCCTTGCATTTCTTCACCAACAACGCCGCTGGTTTACCCAACCTTCCTTGGACGTACTCTACTCTACCTGGGGTCGAGCAGGGTCTTGCAGACATTTTGACTCGACCTTGGTTCCAGCGGATATGGACCGTTCAAGAAGCTACGCTAGCTCAACATACAACTCTCCTCTGCGGCGAGCACCAGGTTTCGTGGAACGGCGACCTGCAGACGATGAAGTCTCTAGTCATCCGTATCGAGGCCACAGCCATCTCACCGTTCTTTGCATGTTATGGTGAACTGCCCAGCACACTCGACTGGAGCCCGCTCATGAACATCCTCGAGACACAGATGCGGCAGGCTGCCGAGAGGGAAGGTGTAGTTCTTAAAGAAATCATCTCGATCTTGCTTTCGATTTTCGACACCGCCAATCGACAAATCCAATGGATCGATATCTTGCGATATTCGGAATTATCGGGAATGACCAAGGTGGCCAGCTCAGTGTGGCGCCGGACTACCAGAACGCCAAATTGCAAGACCTGCATGATAGGTTCCTGGAAGAGGTTTGGCGAATCGTTGCAGTGGAGCAATCCTGGAACTCGAATCTGGCGAACCTCCGCCTTCTGTGAGGAGAAAACGCGAGTGGTCATCTACTTACAGTTATCTCGACTACGCTTGTGGGCTTCCGGCTTGGTGTTCCTGTGTCGTCGTAGATTACGAGAAAATATCGCGAAGTGGCTCTAGCGAACAACATCAGCATACAGTACGGGTATGGTCCGAGAAGTAGCAAACATAACATCTTCTTGCTTTCACTATATATTTACAAGCACACATCCTCTCTCTCCTTTGCTTCTTTGATCTACCGTTGTGCGAGAGGCTCGTTTGTGACCTTCTGTGCCTCGTTGACCTCAGCGGCGTTGCCCTTGGGTCCGAGCGGGTATGAGAGCTGGTCTGCGGGAAGGGACTCGAGGTGTGCGCGGTGGTGCTCGTGAGCCTGTACTGTGTCAGCCTGAGTCCACTCTAATAGGAGTGCCCAAACACCGTGAATCTGGATCTCGAACAGGATCTTGACGTACGAAAGGAAGACCGCAGTATGTGCACCAGCAGATCTGGGGCTTATCGGTGTTGATGAAGATCCTGGGGTGACCGAGGGGGCCGCCTCCGCCATCGCAAGAAACGATGCGCTCGTGCGTCCAGCGAACGGGCTGCTGGTGAATGAGGTCGATCGCAGCGTATGGGCGAGGCTGCACATAATGCGTCAGCAATTGTTCTATCGCTCCCTTGGAACACACAAGTCCTCCTCCACTCTTGGAAACCCCGCATATTTCCCTCAATTGCACTTGTCCCGCCCCAGTTGGCATATATGACGTACCTGGTCCTCCATAATGCTCTGCTCGAACCTCGGTCCGCTCATTGCAATCTCCCTGGGCTGCTGGCTCCTGCTCCAGATACCCTGGCGGTTGGGAGCTTGCTGCTTCCTCAGCTTCTCGCCTTGCTCGACGCTTTCCTGCAGGACCTTGTCGAACGCGCCTTCCGAGGAGGTAGCGGTCGCATTGGTCTCGGAAACGGTCTGCACTTCTTTGCGCGCGACGGGGTCGTTGGCGGGCACTTCGGCCTTCTTCTGCGACGAGTAGGTGGCCCGGAAGGATGGGGTGGCGAGGCGCAGGGCGCTGCGTGCGCGGAGGGTTCGGGAGAGCATTGTGTGTTGTGGACAGGCGGACGACCGGCTGGAAGTGCTGGGGTAGGCGTCGTGAACTATGATGAGGTTGTTGGAGCTGCGTGATGCGCCAAGAGCGTGTTATGTAAGCACGACGTTCATTGGCTCTGCGCCTTGCTGCACCTTCTTCACCAGCAACAATGCGACTTCCCCTGAGCTTCTTGTATCAAAGAGTGTACTCTTGGAAGCTCGCGAATGAATGTTTGATCCAATCTGGACACGCCCGAAAACTTCGTCTATTTCTGTGCCAGCCATGACCTAGAGCCTCTTTACGACATCACGACGGTGCATCCATTGAATTAGGTAGGGAATATTTCGCTGCTGCCTTGCAGCCATTACGCTTTGGCTATTTGTGCACCGTTTCTCAAGGTGGTTGGATTGACATCCATTACACTCAAATCGAGTGACCGGATATTCTCCGGACATCAACATCCGGCTCTCCTCGACACCCGGATTCACCAATATATACTTGCGCATCTCACATCTCGACACCATATCCCTTGCAAAGCAAATCAAAAACATATCACACAATGGTCGCTTCAATACCCAACGACATCTTCCAATTCGGCACCACCGCCGCCACAGCTGCCGGCTTCAGTCAAGGCCAACCATGTACAGCAGACCTCACATCCCACGGCACCGACGGCATCGGCAGCTATGAAGACGGACGTCTCATGATCCTGAATAACGGCGAAGCCTACGCCCTCTCAAGTGACAACAAAGCCACCCCAGCACCTATGGACACCCGTCTCCCTTTCGCAATGGTCACCATCTTCCGCCCCACATTTCGCATGGAAGTACCATCCCTCGACATGGAGAGTCTAGATGATCTGTTCTCGAGTCCAAGATTGGCGCATGCGAGGGCTGTGAATACGCTTGCGCCGTTCAAGGTTGTGGGCATGTTCAAGTTTGTGGAGTTCGTGGATGGCGGGGAGCAGCATGATAAGAAGGGCATTGTTTTTGGGTATGTAGTGCCGACGTGGATGAAGGGAATTTGTGGGCCGAGGATACATGCTCACTTCTTGGCTGATTCGGGGGACGTTGGTGGGAAGGTGGTGAATTTTGAGACGGATGTTGCTACTTTGAGCTTTGCGAAGACGGGGAGGTTTCATTTGGGATTCTCGAAGAGTCAGGATTGGGAGGATGTGAGGTTGTAAGATCAATCCGCGAGATACACTGGCGACGATCTACTCGAATCATCCCTGGCGCAATCTGCGCCGCGCATTGCGTGTGTTACCGCCGTAACGTGCAACGGTAGTTTGGTTGCATTTGGGCTTGCTTTGAAGAAATCCAGAAACATTCGCACCGTGTACCGGGGTCATGGCAACAGGGTCGTACGGTACTGGCGGGCATGCAGGTGCGTGCTTACCAGCTTTTGGCGTACGATGGGCTAACCTTTTGCGAAAGCCTCTGACACCACGAGAAGATTGCTAGACTTGCAGGAGTATATGAAAGTCAACCCTTCCGCAGACCGATCTACATCTGGAGGTTAGATATTGTCAAGCATGGCTACACAAGTGCCATCCATAGAATCTGGCAGTGACGTCGAAGTCGAGAGGCGCGACTATCCAAATACGTGAACGTTCAAAACTGTTTTGTCTATTAAAGTAACAACCACAGCAAAATGGTATCGAAGCACGTTCTTCAGCATGACCATCCTTGGTCTTTGCCACGTCTCAGCTCCTGGCATTTGGGGCGCAATGAACTTGCTTGGAGCTGGAGGAGCTCAGTCACCCCATCTCGTGAACGCTAGTAATGCGCTCACTTTTCTGCTTGATGGTGGTCAATTGCTACTTTAGTAGTGCCATCGTGCACTACATTGGAATGAAAGGAGCGTTGATATTTGGAACAATTGGATATACTCCCATATCCACTGTTCATTCTTGTATCAACACATGGAGAAGTGGCTGAGTCAACACCTCCAGTTTGCCTTTCATGTACTTTTTATGAAAAGTGCTTCTATTTTGTGTACATTACTGAACGACATGCCTAATGCAAAACAGCTACAAGTCGGCCTCCACTGATCTCCCTTTTCCTCATCCTGTCGAGACCTTCGTTGATCGCGCCTAGTCCGTCTACTGTCCCTACAACGTCTGGTGGCACCAACAAGCCCTTCACAAGTAATCTTTCGCACCAAGCACTCAGCGCCTCGCCGACCTCTGGGATCTCGTGGTAGAGCTTGATCGGTACGTTGTGCAATGTTACGTCTTCCGGAATATCGGTTTTCGGCAGTCCCGTCAGTCCTACCAAGTGTGATCGTGGTGCACCTTCTGCAAACTCCAGAGGTGTCGATGGTGGGGTGGGGAGCTTGGAGTCTTTGCGCTCGTAGTTCTGTACATATTTTGGCAATGAAGAGATAGGTGAAGTCGAAGACGATAGTGAGCGCAAAAGATAAGCAGCAGTTTCCTTGCCTACAGTGTCGAAGCCAAAGCGTGCACTGTCCTTTGTCGCTCGCTTGATGATGTCGATCGCTCTTTCGGGATCGTGCGAATCTACGAGCAAGTCCGGACGTGTGGCTGCGTTCGAGGACAACCTTATTCCATGCTTCGCGTTGTCGACAACAGATACAATCTTTAGGCCCATCAACCTTGCAATCTGTTTTGTGAGATGCGCGCTTGTCGAGCTGCCGCCCCAGATGACGAGGTAGTCTCCAGCTTTGGCATGGTCCACCTTGCTTATGTTTTCGAGGCATTCTTTCCGGATATCTGCTGGCAATCTTTCGGGATCAATGTTGCGCACCATCTTCAAAAGGTCTGGTCCATCTTCGACATTCTCGAAACTGACGCCCATGCAAATGCCTAGCGCCAATACTGCGGACACGAAGGCGACCCCTAAGATACTTCCAGACTCCGCCGAAACGTTATGAGGAAGTCTTATGGTGTTGAAGGATGACGCTATGCTGTATTCTTGGAATGCGGCCTTACGTAGATCGCGATAGTCGGTTGATGGTATTGTTACAACATCGCCTTCGCGTACACGAGCATTGGGGGCCTTTGGTGCCTTGACGACCACACCAGATAGTTCGCGGCCGGAGATGAAAGGAAAGACAGGTACACCGAAGTTGAAGTCACTGGTCGGTTGTTAGCAAAAATGATCAACACCAGGTGTTCGAAAGGGCGCACTTACGGCGACTTCCAGTCTATGGGGTTCAGGCCCGCAGCAGTGACCTTGACTAGTAGTTCTGTGTCGTTCTGAATTTCTGGAACAGCATGATCGATAGCAACCTCGTATGGTTGACGGATTGCATGGAGTAATAACGCAGATTGTCGTTCGGGATGTGTTTTGTCTACCTCGTTGCGCTGGAACTGGTGCTGTGCGCCATCGGCCATACTCTGTGATGCTGTAGTCTCCGATCTGATCTGTGTTGGTGCCTTCGAGATGCTCTTGGGTCGCCACCGCCAGGGAACCATGATGATATGAATTTGGAGAAGTTGACGAGTCTGAGTGTTCGATAGTCAGGACTCTTCTGTTTGAAAAGAAGTTGAAGTACGGGTTCAAAGATGGCGTAGGATGCGACTGCAGCCCAGCGGCCTGGTTCCGATTCCTGAAATGGCATTTCCGGACAGCCGACTTCGTCATTCTACAGGGTGGTGAGCAAAGAAGCTAGTGGGTAGGTACATGCATACTTCCATCACTCGCGTCGGTGTCTACGGCCTCTTCGCGGGGACTGTTTTGTCGGCATTGTAGAGTCCAATGGGGTGGTAATCATCTTGGTGGAGAACGCCCGTAATAAGCCGCTAGAGCCCGATTATAACGTGGGTAAATTGAGGGACCTAAGGGCCCTGTGTCAGTGACATACCGCTGTACGAATCCTTATTCTATTGTCCTACGCTGATTTGTGTTGGGGTCGGGAGATAAGCGATTGCGTGAATACAGACCAAAGCACATCATCTGCCCCATAGAACTGAAGCAAAATCAACAGCGACATCGGATTCATATGTACCTATGCAAACCTCAGGAAGCACAGAATAACTCAAGTTAAGAGCACGACATCCTCCTGGAAACATACGAAATCGTGGCGCCTCAAAGAAATGGATCGTGAATGTGCTCGTGGAGATGTGTAAGTTCACGTGACCGCGCGCCAACCCAACGTCATCTCCGCCAACCGCGACACTTCCCCGCTTGGCAGACGCTTCCTTCTATTCGTATTGGTAGACGATAGACTGACTTGAGAGTGAACCAACAGGCAGTGGCCATCAGTCGCCTGGACTATGGAGGCACTTGGAAGACCACTCGCATGAGTTCGGCGATGTTAAGCACTGGGTTGAGCTTGCAAAGTTGGTGGAAGTAGCCAAATTCCACGGTATCTTCATTGCCATTGTCCTCGGTGGCTATGATGTTAGGTTTGAAACGAGAGGTGTGAAAGCAAGTTCCAACAAGCTTGAAGGTCTACAATGGCAATCTTGATGCTGCAAAGATCTCTGGCACACAATGGCCTGTCAACGAGCCACTTAGTGTCGTGAGCGCGATGGCAGCAGCGACGAAAAGCACCGGCTTTGGTGTAACAGTGTCGACGTTATATGAACAATCTTACCATCTGGCTCGTAGGTTATCGACGGTTGATCACCTCTCGAAGGGGCGGCTGGGTTGGAACATAAGCCATTGTGGCTCAAGCTGTCAAGTGCAAGACTAAGGTGCGTGCAGATCGTTACTAGTTACCTCGATCCAGCTGCTCGTAACATGGGCTTCAAGGAGCATGTGACAGTAAGTACCGCCAATTCATGGTTTTACAGCGCTAATCGTAGCAGCATGACGAGAGGTACGCGCAAGCCGAAGAGTATGTGAAGGTAATGTACAAACTCTTCGGATCGTCGTAAAGAGACGATGCAGTTGTTCTGGACCGCGGGAAGGGATTGTACACTGTCCCAGACAGGGTCCGCAAGATCAACCACAACGGCACGTACTTCACAGTACCCGGACCTCACATCTGCTAGCCAAGCCCACAACGTACTCCGCTCCTGCTCCAGGCCGGTACCTCCAGAGCTGGTAAGCAGTTCGCAGTACAGAGTACGGAAGCCATCTTTGTTAGCGCCTTCAGTTCTTCAGTACCCGCCAAGAGCATTGCAAAGGTTCGAGAGCTGGTAGTATTGTAACATGGACGGGACCCCAACAACACCAAGGTCCTTGCCTGGTAACTCCGATCATTGGACGGACAGAGGAAGAAGCTCAAGCCAAATTGGCTGATTATCGATCCAGCTATCTCTGAACTACAAGAGTGGCCAGTGAGGCAAAGTCGGGTCCACGACTTACATAGTCCTCATCGCATGAATTGACGTCCAGCCTTTCCGACGTCATAAGGTATGGATGATCATATATGCATCAACAGAGTTTCGTGAAGGCAGCCTTGGGGCTGTCATATAGATGTAGAGGTTGCGATTCACAGGATCGAATTACACATAATGGCTACATCATTGTGATACCCAATGCTACTTAGAACTCGTGTTGAAACCTGGTGTTGAGACAAGAAATGATATTAGTCGAGTATCAGAGTGTTGAGATGTTCCATGATGGACGAAAGGAGATGTGACAGCTATTTGCTGTTAGGAAAAAAGTAGACATGTCTCGCAGCCAGGAGGGCAAAGCCAAACAATGAGAGAGAAAGCACGCGAGAAGGGACAAGTGGCGTTGAAAGACGACTGTGGACGAAGCTAGTAAAGAGATGATGTGCACAATGAGAACAAGTGATGAGAAACAGGCGATGATGCCAAGTCGCAGGTGTACCTTCAAGATCGTATCCCCGATTCTGAAAGAAGTAGAATATAGCCAACGGCAATAGTGTAAGTACGTTCAAGATTGCATTTCCAAATTCCACCACGCGCCTGATGGAGGTCCACAATCTTTTTGTACAACCCTTGAAGCTTTGCTTCCAGTATTTGTACGTGAACCCTCAGATCGTAAGACTCCATGGGTCACATCATTGTTCGGTTCGTCAAGCTCGATCCCTTCGATCGACACAACAGCCGTCCTGTTAGTCTCTCCAATGCATCGCTGCACTATCGTTGCTCTAGGAATTCAGCTTTCTTTGAGCCATGTCGCAATGTTTTTCGATCTCTGCTGCCTTTGTCAAGATTCGACATCTTGGTCCCGGAACTGCCTGAGAATTGATGCGTATTCATCCAAAGGAACGGTACCAAATTGAGGTGAAGAGGTATATGTCTCGAACCAGCCAAGAGCAATGATTGTGCATTCGAGACGATAAGAGAGACGTGAAGAATCGGTAAATGTAACATCAATGATTCCGAAGTCGTGATCTGGATCACGAAAATTTCGAAGGTCGTTCTTGGTATCTATTGAACTCTACATACACCGTCAGCGAACAGACAACATACCTAGGACGCATCAGCGCTCTTCAAATGCTCATCGTAGAGCTTCTTCTGCTTCTCCCACTCCTTCTTAAGCTTCTTGCTCGCACCCTTCGAGATGTCCTTGCCCTCCTTATCCTTCAATGGCAGCCCATCAATGTCCCACGCGCTGTACTCAGCGATCTTGAACATATCCCTGGGGTTGATCTTGGCTTGCTCAGCCAGCTTGGCCTGCCTTTCTGCCTCCTCGCGCTGGCGTTTAAGCTTGGCCTCGGCCTTCTGACGGGCGATAGTCTCCTTCTCGTTGCGTGCGAAGCGCAGTTCAGCGTCAACGGGGCGCACCATCGATGGGAGGTTCTCGCGATCTTCAATGTAGATGCCGAGGTCCCAGAGGTGTGTGTCACGCAACGCGTCGCAGAGAGCAAGGAAGTCCTTAGCAGGGGCCTTCTTCTCCGCAAGATCGCGCAGGCTCTCTTGGAAGGTGGACAGAACCTCAGCGTAGGGTATGGCGCTGATATCTTGCTGTTGTGCGGACTTGTGCTGTGCGATGATAGACTCGAGAACATCCCCTGATAGGTCGCCAGCAACAGCGTGCTTGCGGACTTCATCGCGTTCGCGAGCAGCGGCGTAAACAAACTCTTTCGCTTCTGAAGGGATGTCAATGCCAGTCCAACCGATACCACCATCGTATGGATCTGCGTTCCCATCGAGACCGAAGATGCGGACGATGCGAGTAATGTAGCGAGCGATGTCGAAGGCGACACTGTCAGACAGATCAGCTGGCTTGGCAGAGTTGCAGGCTGTGACCAATGTCGAAATCGCACGTGTTGCAGTGGGTGTGTCGAACGAATCTGAAAGCGCGCTGTGGACCTTCTCCTTCGCAGTCTCGAAAGCCTTCAGGATTTGTTCGTCCTCCTTACCCGTTGAGTCGATCATAGGGTTTACCTCGCGGTCGCGGACCTTGTAGAAGAAGTTGCTAATGCTGCTCTCCCATCCTGAGCCTGCCTTGCGCATAGCATCTGTGATCTCGATGCCGTCATGCCATCCTCCCATAAGGAAGATGATGCGCAAACTGCGGGCGGTCCAGTCTCCACGCGCCAACGCTTCTCTAATGGTTGTGAAGTTCTTGAGACTCTTCGACATCTTGCTACCAGATATCGACAAGTGGCCCATGTGCAAGAAGTAGTTCACCCATTGGCGACCACCCTTGTCGCCAGACCAGTGTGCTTCCGATTGTGCGAGTTCGCTAGAACAAGTCAGTAATCTGAAACACTGCAGTGAAACATTTGATACTTACTTGTCGTGGTGAGGGAAGCACAGGTCGATACCACCAGAGTGAATATCCATCTGCTCACCAAGCACGTCGCTGGCCATCACAGAGCACTCAATGTGCCAACCTGGTCGCCCAGGGCCCCATGGTGACTTCCACGCAGGCTCTCCAGGCTTACTTGACTTCCACAGGGCGAAGTCAGCCTCACTGCGCTTCTCAGACGTCTTCGCCTGCGACAGAGCACCCTCGCCGTCTGCCTGCAGTCCCTTGTCTCCACGATTCCAGGGCTCTAGACGGGCGTAGTGGTTGCCAGGGATCTTCTCGAAACCGTCGATGTCGAAGTACACCGAGCCGTCCGTTGTCTTGTAGGCGAAGCCGTTGTCCACGATCTTGTTAACGAAAGTGACAATCTGATCACCGTATTCAGTGACTCGAGTGACGACATCCGGATCCAGAACGTTCAGGTTCCGCATGTCTTCCATAAAGCGCGCCTCGTACTTCTGAGTAAGCTTTGTGAAGACTGTGTGGTCACTAGCATCGATCTTTGAGCCGTGCATCGAGTCCAGGTATGGTAGCAGAACATCTTCGGCGCCAGCGTAGAACAGCTCAACGTCTTCTGGGGTAGATTTCGACGGCGCTAGTAGCGCTGTCGCTGCAGTCCCAACGGTCTTCAGGTGCATCTTGATCTTGGCCTCCTTGTCGCCTGGAGCACTCAGACCATCTTCAGACTTGCCGGCAATGACATTGGCGTACTTCTCAGCTGACTCCTTGTTGAAGTTCTCTGGCGAAAGATCCGAGCTCAGTAACGGGAGGTTCTTCTTCACGTAAGCCTCAAAGGCCGCAACGGTCGTGCTCGACACTTCGTCCGATATTGTTGGGTTCTCGGCCTTGAATTGTGCAAGAAGGTGCTGCTGGCGTCCTCGCAGAATGATCTTGTCGTCAACGTCGGTGATGTTCTGGACGAACTGCAGGTTGTAACCGAAGTAGCCCGCCAAGATTCTTCTCAAAACATCAATGGTAACGTAGTTTCGTGCATGTCCAAGATGGGCATCGTCGTACACTGTGGGGCCGCAGCTGTACCATTTCACAACCTTGCCCTCAGGATCGATGGGAATAAAGTCATTCTTTGACCTTGTCAGAGAGTTCCAGACTTTCAATTTTGCCGGCACCGTAGACTTGGGTTCATTCCATGGCGGCTGGGTGCGCGCTGGTGTCGCCATGGCGGCTCTGAGTACCAGCTGCAAGGGTGGATTCTTGAAGTTGGTCCTCGAATGCAGGAGCGGGGAGCTAGTGGGAGTGAGGATTCTGCGGGACAAAGAACGAAAAGCAAAGACCATCAAGGAGACGGTAACGTACAGCAAGAAAGGAACGACAGGACGAACGAAGAGGGAAATAGCAAAGTGGAGTCAAGCTGCAGGAATGGCGAATTGGGTGACTCAGGATGCTGCAGTCGTCGTGTCCCCTTCATGAGTCTCGCGCGCGCATGCCTTGGCGTTCCCCGCCAATTGCAGGGTCGAAAGCTCCCCGCTAAAATTATTCTTCGAGCTTCACATGAGCGTAGAGGTGATCGATATCTCTCGATCTACAGCGAGCCATGGCGCCTGTCATATCGCCCTTCCTTGATCCGGGAACACATTCTGCAGCGCACAGTCTTGGGATAGTACAATTGCGCCGCGACCACCTCATACCAGCTGTTCTTGCGCCGAACGGCGATTCAGACTATGCAGAAGGAAAGGTCGAGAACACACGCTTTGGCTCGTTCCCCCACAGCACACTTGTCGACCAGCCATGGGGTACACAGGTGCTAGCATCAGTCGTCGACACAGGCTCGAGAGGGAAATCGAAGAAGCGCAAGAGAGACGGGAAGGATGAGGGCGCAGAAACACCCACAACAGATGCTACAGAGACGAAGAAGGATATCGTTAAAGCAGCAACAGCCAGCAGCGGTTTCGCGCATCTGATACCGCCAACACCAGAGACATGGACCCTCTCCCTCCCTCACCGAACCCAAGTAGTCTACACCCCAGACTACAGCTACATCCTCCAGCGCCTCCGCGTACGACCGGGCGACCACCTCATCGAGGCCGGCGCAGGCAGCGGCTCCTTCACGCACGCCGCCGTGCGCTGCGTCTACAATGGCGCACCGGGCATGGAAGACACATCCTACGCAGCCGCCGACATGGAAGAAGAGCTCAACGCAATCGGCACCGTACCCAAGAAGCGCAAGCACAAGACCCGCTACGGCGGCGTATACAGTTTCGAATACCACGAGCCACGCGCAAAGCAACTGCAGCACGAAATTGTCGAACACGGTCTCGATCCCGTAGTCACAGTGACGCATCGGGACGTCTATGGCGACGGCTTTAATTTGAATGACAACACCAGCCCAGAGGCCGACGCGGTGTTCCTCGATCTCCCAGCGCCATGGCAAGCGCTCAAACATCTCACGCGCACACCGCCCTCCGCTGCGACTGTGCAGGCAGTATCTTCCGACCCGTCAACGCCCGCCGAATCCTCCCAACAAGCGATGGGGAAACCGTTTGTCTCGCCTCTCAACCCTCGCAAAGCGATCCGCATATGCACGTTCAGTCCCTGCATCGAACAAGTCACCAAGACCGTCGCAGCGCTGCGCACGCTCGGATGGCTGGAGATAGACATGGTCGAGATCCAGGCCAAGCGGCTCGAAGTGCGCCGGGAGCGAGTTGGACTCGCAGAAGAAGGACTGCGCGGCGGAAACGCAAGTGCAGCGACGGTGCAAGAAGCAGTGCAGAGACTAAGAGACGTAGAGGGGCGGGCAGCGGCGTTTCACAGCCAGCAGAAGGAGAAGCAGGAGGATATCATGCGGCGGGCAGAGGCGCGGAAGAAGGGGAGGAAGGGTGAAAATGGGGATGGAGAGGGAAGTGTGAAGAAGGAGAAGAAAACTCCGATCGGCAAAGAAGGGTTGCCGCCGAGTAAACATGATCGACTGGACAAGGCGAAGAAGGATCTTGAGACTAGGGCGCTGTATAAGGAGGGAAGACTGATACATCGTACGGAGCCGGAGTTGAAGACGCATACTTCGTACCTTGTCTTTGCGGTGCTGCCAAGGCAGTGGACGGCTGAGGACGAGGAGAAGGCGAGGAAGAAGTATGTGTAGTAGTCTCACGACGGATTGTGCAATGAAAGATACCCAGATGGACACATGTGTTCAAATTCGAAGTGCCTACGTGTTGCTGCTATGCTCAAAAATTGCTAATCGCTAAGACCGTACACATTACCCTCCATTTGCGCCATATTCGAAATCATCCAACACTAGCACTTCAATTAGCCCCAAACAGCATCCCTCGCCCTATGACTCCCATCCTTACTCGGCGGCGTCGAAATAAGGTGTGTCCAAGCCTCCTTCCCATCAATAAATAACCTATAATTCAAATGACTCTGCTCCCCATGGACCGGCGTCGTAATCTCGACAGCGCCGAACTTGCTGTTCCCATCCGGCAGATACTTAATCGTGACATCCTCATCATCAATCTCCTTGTAGGTCCGGATCGGGAGGTAGAACATGCTGAGCGGACTCGTGCTGAACTCGTGCACCGTCGCGCTGACCGGCCAACGGGAGCCTGGCGGTGGTGGGAAAGATGTGGCAGCGAATTCGTGGCGGTCGCCGCTGAGGACTACGACGCCAACGCCGTGCGTGGAGGAGAGTGACCAGGCAGCTTCGAGGACAAGACGCCGCTCGACGAGGTGCCCGCCCCAGGTGTCCTCGGAGCCGAATTGCCAATTCTTGGTGAATGGGATGCCGGTAACGATGATCTTCCAGTGGACGCCCCTTGGTGGCTCTTTGTGGATCCAGGTGAGCAGGTCTTCGAGCTGGGTGGCGCCGAGCATCGTCTTGTTGGGGTCGTTGGGGTCTTTGTTGGCAGGACTGCGGTACCGGCGTGTGTCGAGGAGGAAGAACTCGGCTGGGCCTTGTGTAAAAGAGAAGTAGGTGGCACCCTTGCGGTGGGCAGGTGGGTTGGCGGCAGCGTTGTAGTGCGTGAAGGCGTCGTACGCAGGAACGGCCACGCCGGTCATGTTGCTGTTCCAGTCATTCTGGATCTCGTGATCGTCGATGACGTGGATCCAGGGCAGGTTATCGCTGACTGCGGGCCATGATGGCGAGGAGTAGACTTGGCGGTACTCGCGCCGATAGGTCTCTGCGTCTTTGCCCAGCCTGTGTGGTACGTCGATATAGATGAAGTCGCCGAGGAAGAGCATAAAGTATGGCTTCAGCTCGTGTAGCCAGCCTGCGAGGTGCTTCATGCCTGGGAATTCGAGAGGATGCTGGAAAGGTGTATAGGGCATTCGAGGCTTGATGCAGCTGGAGTGCACGAACGTGTACTTGTTGTCTTTGAAGGCTGAGATGTGACCAGGGCGCGGCGCAGTGGTAAAGGTGCCGGTCTTGTTACCATTCGATGTGTTGATGATGTACTCGTATGGCGTATCGGAGCGTAGATGGTCAAGGTCAATGACAGAGGTGAAGTCGGTGTCGTTCGTCAGCCATTGCTTAGGCTGGGAGGCATACAGAGTCTTATGCATCCAAGAGCGGTTCATCTCGTCGATTGAACGGTACATAACCTTGACATCGTGTGTATACGGCTCTCTGATCAGAACCTTTGCGCTATGATCTGACACGTACCCAATGCGTCCGAACGACGCGTTGTGGCAGTCGTGGAGCAGAGGCGCGCGGTAGACGACATCGAGTGCCATAGCGATCAGCGCCATATTGATACCGAAGGTGATCCAGCTCCATAGCGCCGATGAGGGGCTGGGAAGACCAGTGAGCAGCGTCCTCAAGATCTTTGGCTGCCTCTCCTCGTATTGTATCGTTTCCTGCACGTCGAGTTCCTCCAGCGGTCCATCTTCGGCACCTTCGATAAGCTCGGCTTCGACGCTCGGGTTGCGTTCGATAGTGTCTTTCACAATGATGTCCAGCTCATCTGAAATGATCTTGTACTCTGCTGTGTCCTGGAAGCTAGTGAAGAAGGAGGGAATGTAGATGGCAGTGAGCGCGGCGGCAAGCGGCGGAACGATCTATAGAACTGCGGTCAGTCATGTTTCAGATGAGGCGCAGCGATGTACGAGGAGGTAGTACTGACTGATGTGGGAATCTATAGCAGAAAGGTTAGCGATTCGCGTTCGGTACAAAGCAGCTTATGGTACTCACCCATCGCAGGAAAATCCAGATGCTCAGTCGCAGTGCGAGAGAGCTGATGACGGTGAACACATCGCTGACGGATGCCATGGCTGCTAGCCGGATATCGTAGCTTGGCCGTGCCGGCGTTGGTGTTTTGGTTCGGAATGCGCTCCAGCTCGTGATGGATAGCTCCGAGCTTTCAAAACACCAATGACGTCGATCTCGATCATCACGCTAGTGGGCCGCCGCGGGGGACGCGTCGAACCTTCACACCTACTGTCATCAACACCAATCATTGATGTCAGCGACTTTTCAGAACTGTACCGCCGCTCAGAGCTCTACGACGTGTGCTCTCGGCGGACGGTTTTCTGATCGAGCAGCTGCAGGCCTCCACGAGGCGCAGTCGCCTCAAACTTGATGATGTCCAATTCGACCTTTTACCTGCATCCGCAGACTTATCAGCGTCCAGAAAGCAGTTTCCAGCGAGAGGATCGATCATCTGAATATCCTGCCAATAAACCAGAGGACAAAGACTGATGCATTGTATTCATAGAGAGCTAGCGGTCCGTGTACGAGTCTCAACAACGCAAAACGGCACATCCGTCTTCTTCATCTACAGCCATCCGTCAAAGCAGGTTCTGGAGCTAGCCACGACGATTAGATCCGGTGTACCTTCAGCCTCGCATCCCTTACTGGCCATCCGTCCTATGAAACGCTCTCGTACGTTTGGGGGGGCCCCAAGGTCACCGTTCCCATCACGGTGCACGATCACTCGTTTCCAGTGACGTCCAACCTCCACTCCGCCTTGCAACACCTACGCCACGAAGACAAGGAGCATGTCTTGTGGGCTGATGCACTCTGCATCAATCAAGACGATAAGCGCGAGCGCTCCAGCCAAGTTACTGATATGTGACACATCTATTCAGAAGCTACGACGGCCCTCCTTTCCTGGGTGAAGCCTGGGAGGGTCTGATGTTGTTGTCGACTTGATCAAGGCACTGGCCACAGAACCTTTCCTCTCCCTCCACCCTTCTGTTGAGCCGAGCGTCTCGTCGCAGGGCTTCAATCTGAATGACTTTGACTTACTACGGCGGATCTTTAGTTTCTCCATCTACCTTAGTTGAATCGCCTTTGGACTGTACAAGAATACATACTTACTCAGGAAGCTATATTTATATGCGGCAACAAATTATTCAATGGGGCCTGGCTTACAGCCTTTGAGCAAGGCATGTGGGGTCATTTTGATCGTTGCAAGACAACCTGCAGGTTTCCCATGGGGTACCGGTTCGGCGAGGCATGGTCACTGGCTTGCGAAGAGCTAGCTTGCTTGACACTATCTGGAGCCCCGATAGCTGAGGATGGTCCGACTTCGCAAGGGTGCTGGTGTCATTCCAATTTCGCGAGTCTTCTAGACCTTTAGACAAAGTGTATGGACTGCTGGGCTTGGGTGACGATTCTGTCCGAGCAACCGTCCACGTTGACTACAATCATCTACCAAAGAATGTGTATGCAGACGTGGTCGCAGCAACGATCAAAGAAAGGAGGGATCTGGATGTGCTAAATCTCGTGTATGGACCGCGCAAACTGGCGTTGGTCAATCCGTCCTTTGTTCCCGACTTTGCCGCTACACGCTATAGCACGGGAGAGGCGGTCTATCTTGAACGGTACTTAAAGCTTCTGCACTACTTCGGTGCATCGCGGAAGACAGAAGCAAATGTGTCGCTCTCGGAAGAAGGCGCGTTGACGACTCCCGCTCTGCTCATCGATACGATCTTAGAATATAACCTTTCGAAGCAGTTACTTGGGACCAATGGGAACTAGTAGTCGGCATCGGTCACAAATTTGCCTCAAAAATAGACAGTCTGGGGCACCCTTATATTTCGAACTTTGAAGCTTTGTGGCAAACTCTATGTGGAGGTATCGCCTTCGGCTCTAACATTCAAAACGGAACCGCCGACCGCGTAGATAGCACACATCTACCGCACTATCAGAAACGGCATTCCTGGATTCACTCTGGGTCGCCGGCTCTTATGGGCCACGATATTGTCAACTTTCAAGTGGCTTTCCGAAGGGCATTTGCTGGACGCTTCTACGCATTGACGAAGAAGGGGTACATTGGACTTGTTCCGTACGCAACTACTTCGGAAGCCCGCGTAGCGACCATGCCTGGAGGCAAAGGGCCTTACATTCTAAGCCAGGTACCATCTACGGTCCTTATGCATGAGGAGGGATGGGATGGGAATAGGTTGGCGACAATTGTTGTAGTGTGACACATTGATTATCTGAGGTCTACAACATCGTCGAAAATCGCTCCTATAATGCGCCTGCTTTTGGAATCTTTCGATTTACTTGCCATTTGCGACCGGTGACGTCCCTACTATACACACTTTTCTTTCAAACGACTACACACCCGCAATATCGACAGAAATATCTTTCGACGGCTTCGAAGCTTCTCCGGCACCCTCACAGAGCTTGAATACGATGCGGGCTCCAGTGGGCTAGTGCCGCGCACAACGAATACTGTCAACGTCTTCAAGGCCATGAAGCGAACGTTGCGGCGTAATCACTAATTATTCATGCATCAGATCTATTCACAAGCTTCATCGGTACTCATATCCTTGGGTGAGGCATGGATCACTCCGAGGTCGTCATTGACTTCATTGAGCTTATCGGATCAAATGCAGCTCTACACTTCGATACTGTGCCTAAGTCCTACGATATTAACTTCAGATCCGGACTATTCCAGACGTCTTTACTAAAGTTCTTCTACTTGCCCTGGTGGACGCGCATCGGGGCCGCACAGGAGTGGGGACTCGCAAAACACACTGTATTCCTATGCGGCCAGAGGGAACTAGACGGGACTGTTGCAGAGCTTTGCACGGAACAGCTTTGCGCACGACGCGTGCTGCGCCACTAATAAACAATTCGATAAATACATAGTCAATGGATACACTGTCCACATACAACCATAGGACATTGAAAATAAGTTTTCCTGTGCAATCTGCCATCTGTCATGGCACCATTTCAAGAAGGCCGTTATGTGCCTTCCTGTTTTTGGTAACTATGCCTTCTATCAGGCTAGGCTTAGTCCAGATTTATTTGCTCTCTCTCTCCTTGTTGCATGAACACCAAACTGGAGACAGGAATCTGGTCTATGACCTTGACAGCATGCTGACCGCCAACAACGCCATGTTGTTGACTGTGATATCCTGCTGGTGCTCACCTTCCCACAGTTGTACGTCTTTATTGTTTGCTCTTTGTGCTTTCTCTACAACAATCAATGTACAAATATAGACGCAATACCTCTTCCCTCACAGACTTGACCAAGAATATGCATAAAGCAGCCAGGCTTATTAATCTTGAGGATTTTAAGAAGCATGCTTGGTAAGAGATTGCACCACAACCTCTCAGCTCTGAAGATATCAAGTAAGCCCTGATTACATCTAGCCATGACTCCTACAAGTTCACAATGGAGTAGACTGGTGAATAGCATATTTTTAGTTTTTTTTTCCCAACAGCTTCTAGCTTATTGAATATTAGAGATACGGCGTAAGAATAAATTATATGATAGAAGTGCACAAGCCTGCTCTACAGAACATGCCTCTAATTTCCTAATTTGGACTAATATTGGTAGAGATATGTTGCAAAAACTGTGTAACGGGGTTACAGTGCTGTAGTGAAGTAGGCTGTCACGTGCCCGGACGGTGGCGCTAGTCCATCGTGACGCTAGCGTGGCACGAGCGAGCGGGCGCATAGATAATGGGCCACACAATGGCCAGAGGACGGTAGCAATTAATCTTACGAGGCAACCCCCCTACTGCTACTGAGCTCGCTGTCACACATACCCTTACAAACTGGTACCCAACCCTGATCCCAACCTAACCCTAGGGTTCACTAACTGGGTATCTAAATAACTTATATATTATTGAAGATAGCTAATAGGTTATATAACACAAAATGCAGAACAAGAGTAGAGCTACAAATTGAGCTATAAATCACCTACTTTAGACTAGAAATTATAGAGATATTGCAGAAAAAGGGGAGATTTAAAGGGGGACCCGATGTGCCAGTCTACAATGGAGCAATGGTCTTAGTAAGTCTCATAGTGCACCGCTATTGTGAGGTCACTGTAGGCAGGCAATCAGACACAGGATGGATTGGTGCCGTCTGAGGGCACAGTATGCTTTAGTTCAAAGATTGGATCTTCGCCTCCAACAGGTCTCAATCAAGGGGGAGGATCTCGATGATGTACCATTTGGACAGCCCAACGTTCCTGTTGAAGCCGTGCTGCGATGCGTTGCAACAACTCATCCGTAAGGCCCGCCTGACCTTTAAGCACGTCAGGTGCTGCCTCACGGATGTAGCTGCGTTGTGCTTGAGCTGCGCGGCGATACGGTGCAGCAAGTCGGGTGGGAAGATCTCGCGTCGTTTTTTCATTTTGAGTAATATTGCAGTGTTCAGATACACACTGGTTACTTTTCCCAGCCAGAAACTAATCATGTCTAGAATCTTAGGCGTAATTGCGTCATGATGCAGATTCATCAGAAGTTCGGTTTCCGCACGCGCTGTAGATGCTTGACGCAGTGCACTGATCAGAACACGCTCTGGGCATTCCGGGTCTTTGGCTAAGTCGCTGTCGAACAACAGGCACTGACCCAATTTGTTCACCAGCCCGGCTTGGAATGTCGTAAGACCAGGATCTTCGCACTCGGTTTCGCTCAGGCAATGCATGACCAGGCGCTGATGCGTACTATACCGGAGATCCTATGGGTCCTTCTCAATCGCCCGGACAAAGTTTAGAGCTTGCCCATCAGCGTCGAGTAAGCCAGCGACGAACGCCAGAAGATATTGTAGCGAGGGTTGTACTTGTGCTCCTGAAGAAAGGTGTCAGGCTCGATCTTGTAGCGGTGTGGACCGCTGTAGAATACTGATAGCTACGGTAAACGATAACGTAGGACTATCGAGTCGATGAAATACTGCGCTGAGTTGCTATCTAGTGAGGAGAAGACGACTATATACTGACTCTGGAACGTGCTAATCCAGAACAGTCCAAGCAAGGGCAATAGGGTCTCGTATGGACCGGTTAATACAACAACATCATTTATTGCAACTACTGCAACACATTCACTAGCTGGCGGGTGTCAGCAAGGCAGGTAAACTATATGGTAATATCAACATACCAGCTGTGGTCGGCAAGAGAGGAACACAGGCAACCAAAGGAGAAACAGTACCAGTAACCAAGGCGAGAACAAGTCGAGTAGCCAAGCTAATGCCAGAGTTACAAGCCAAGATGTCAAAACCCATTGCGAGACTATCCAAGCTAGGCCGAATTTACGTAGAAAAACAGTTGTCCGCGGTTCCCAGAACATAGATACCTCGTAGCTGTGGTACCTTGCTAGCGTTATGAAACCCCTAGCAAGCTCGTCGAGCTCAGGTGTCGCACTCAGCGCGTGATCAATCAGTGAACTTACTGTTCGGTCTTGCAGGAATCTAAGGGCTTTCAGCAGGAAGCTGGGCATGTCCTTGAACGCAGTCCCTCGGAATGGTGTAGTTAGAAAGATGATGCCGCGTGTTGCCTGTGCGAGAGATTGCGGTTCATTATTGTCCTTGGCGCGCTAATTGTCGATCTCTAGCGCCTTAATCAAAACGATCCCACCAAGACACGAAGCGATGAGGAGAACGGACATTCTCTCATCTGACTCCCGGTGCTGCAAGATGCTATCGCGCAGAGCACGAGCACACTCTTCAATCGTCGATGGGACTGGTGCTGCTGAAGCAGGTCGGCTCTCCAGTCGCATGTGAAGATCCGAGCTCCACTTGTTTTCGATGGGAGCATTTTCCAGATCATATAGCCAGTTGACTTCAGGCCTAGGTCGAGTCTTGCAATTGTTTGGGGCCCTCCATTTCCACGTGTCCGGCGAGCTCGTGTCGAGACCGTGGGTGGCAATGATGTCGATGTCTGAGTAGGGTCCGCGCTTCTCAATGTCGTATTTCTCAGGATACACCTGGCAAAAGTGGAATCTTCGTTCCGTGGATAGTTCTAATCTTGAGCATGGTGTGTCCGTTGCGTATTGCGCTCTGGTCGATGCTGTCGCGCTGCATCTTCAGGGCGAAAAGTGCGGAGAAAGCACAGGCAAGCGACGATCGTTCCTCCGGTAAGGATCAGATAAAAGGCAATGGTCTATGCATTAAGGAGATGGCCTGGCTGAAGTTAGCTAAGTTCAGGCGTAGCCTGACCGAGCGCTGGGCGCTGAGCATGATGTTCTCCGGAGTAACTCTTGAAGCGAAACCCACTGTGTGATGCACCTTCGAGATGGTCAAGAGAAACGCTCTCGCGATGATAGAAAAGCGAGCGAATGCGCGGTGTATCAGCTGAGACATTTGCGAGATGTCCTAACCGTGGCTCCACGGAGTCAAAGAGTCAATCATAGTCATACTATGAAGAGCCACCTGTAGCAAAGCAATGTTTCTCTAGAAGCTGCATACCGTGTCAAAGGTTTGCGCAAGGTGAGGGAACACGGATGCGCCACGAAGATGATGGCCACGCGACGCGAGCGTACGGCTCGGCTCGGGGGGCGGAGCGGAAACGCGTTACGCCAGATTGACTCCAGGGCGCTATTAATTAGTGAACGGCAAGTTGGGGGCTCGATCATCACAACAACTTAGACTGCAACATTGTCAATTCTGGTCGTTATTGCAACGCAGAATCGCCCTATAATATGAGCATCAACTTCAGCCGTGGAGTATTGCACCGTTTGCCTATTCCCGCTTCCATCTGGGCGTTTGCACGTTCCTAGGTAAATACATCACGCAGCCTGATAGAACGACTGTCCATCGCTCCAGATTGCCTATGAAAAAGCCACGAAGCGTGATAAGACGTCTGTGGGCTGCGATTGGAAGTGGTTGTCATTCCTTCGGCCTATGGAAGGCTGGGTCAGAAGGGTGGCAGGATCACCGAATCTGTACCGTCAGGCTGTAACATTCGTGAGGCAGTCAACGTCAATCAAAGATAGGTAGTGCTCAGCACTGGCCCAAATAAGACAATGAGGATGCTCAACCATTTGCTCGCTTCCCAACTCGATGTGCAAGTGGCATGGATGAGGCAAAAGGCAATGGCGCAGGGGCATAACAACGAAGAGATGATGGTCAGCACATGCACACATCGGGTGATACCAACCGAATGGGCGGTCGCACGATGCGCCACCAGTGGGAAACGGGAAAACTATGCCTATGATTGGGCATGGAGACATCAATACAGATCTTCTTGAAGCTCCTATTGATATACGGCTCGAATCCTCACTTAGTAACCGCCCACAGCTTCAGGATCATCGGGCTGGTTCGAAAATCCATCACGCGTAACACAACAAATCTTCCGTACAGGCATATACAGCAAAATGGGCGGAACACCATACCCGCCGGGTTGTTGGTTGACGTACGGTAAGCCAGCAACGTACAAGATCTACCTACTCACAATGCCGACTTCAATGTTGAGTAAACATGGGATCAAGAGAACCCTCGACATGGTGGCTCACTGGGCCCTTTTGATCAATGGAAGATGCTACCAGTTGGGTCACACTCGCAACAAGGATAAGCCGTACAGCTATCAATGGGAATGGGAGCCCAACTTCGTGGAATACAGGAACAATCAGGGAAAGCCGATTGAGTACATGGAGGTGGGGTACATGGCTACGAATTATTCACATGAGTGGATCGACAAAGTCGGTATGTTCTTTTAATCCTACATTTCTCTATTCACTGTTTCGACTTGTACGAAAGCTAACGCATTGGCGGCATAGCGGAGCTGGTTTGGGAAAGGTCGCTCAACAAGAAATACGCTTACGACGAATATAACTGCCAGGTCTTTATACGCCTGCTGGTCGAGCTGATCGGTAATCAAACTACCAAGACCCAGTTCCCATATTGCCTTGATCAGATGGTAAAGGGAGCTGGCAACACCAGAGACGGAGGATTCTTTGCATTCGCCGCCGGTGCGACCTTGATTGCTGCAGGCGCTACATTCATGGGAGCCGATGGTGGCGCTACTGCTGCCGCTGGGTTTGCACTCGCGGCGAACACGACGCTGAGGTCGACTGCATGGCTCCTGACCGAGCGGGACAATCGAGCGAAAAAGATCAAAGAGGGACAAAAGGACATACGGAAACAGATGGCAAGAGACGGAACACCGTTAGTGGAGACTTAGACGGGGAGGAGCCCGCAGAGTTAATTGATTCATAGAAAAGGCTGTATACTTACGTAGTTCCACTGAAGGATACTACATCTCGTATATCATCTTTATCACCATTATGCTATTTGTTATCGAGAACCTTGAATGTCAGCTCGTTGCATATCTAGATAATCGGCAAGAATGGTTATGAATAGCCACAGGTATTCCCAGGTCGATGTCTAGCGCATCTGCCGATCGAGTATGAAAACTGAAGGGGGCTGCAGATAGCGTAGGTTCAGGCCCCCAGAATTTACAAGGACCACCCTTGTCGATCCCCTCCTCGACACAGCGCATAGGATTTGCACTTCCTGGATCCGACTCCGCGCCACCAATTATACTCACGCTAGCACTGTGCTGCCCGGACATATGCTCAGCCTAATGCTCCTGAAGCAATCCGTCGTTGCATCCAGCAGTTGTAAGCTCTGCAGTCCACGTTGACATGCGGCGACCAATAAGAAAGGACACGATTCGCATACGCTCTTTAGCGGCTGCTTATGTCGGCGCCATCTGGCGACAATCGAGTGGTCGCACAATCAGGGGTTGCGTGCAGCCAAACATTAAGTACACAATCACGGACGCTATCTATCGTGATCCTCCAGCGTACCGCTAGTAGGCAACTCAATGTCAGGTTGTAGAAATCTCCCCTTCACGCCAGACGCCTCATTTTTGGACCCAACAGACATCGCCAATAGCTCTACTCCGACTATAGCCAATGTATCGCCGTCCGAAAACCAGCAATCGAACGTGTGCTCAAAAGGTCATTCTGCCGCCGATTTTCGACAGCACTGAGCAGATAGCTGTTCTAAAACACGATGATACCACCGAGCTTCTGAGGTACTTTCGAAGTGAACTTGATGTGAGCAAAGTCAACCACATGAAGAATCATTTGTGGCTTGCAGGACAACATAGAAGCTGTCGCCCTTTGCATATGCAAAAAGTTCTTGGTCGCGAAATAGTTGTGGTAGAAATCTGCCATCTTCATCTTACGTGGCGGGATGCAACAATATTCATCAAACCCTGTCCCGATTTCCTACTCGACCACAGCACCTGGAAGGCATATCTTTCTACCGAAGAGGAGCTCTACCGCAACGCACTTGGATTCCTCAGAACCTATACCTCGCTCGTGCGACGGAAAAGCGATCTCAAAGTTGCACACGAGCTGGGACTTCTGCCTGCGACCCTTAGGTGGGCGCGGTGGAACCGATTAAGCCGTTTGATCGTGGGGACGCCTTTCGAGGAGTTCGTAAAGGAGAAGAACGAAGAGAGCGGAGCAGAAAGCAAAGTGTATGATCGGTGGTGCTATGGGGAGCTTCGACTCGGACGACTCAACTGGATTCATCGCCTATGCTTCTGTAGCGGGCGCGAGCGTGGTCAATTTCAAAGAGGATTCTTCAATCGGTATCAGAATTATCGATCTTTCCTCGACCGGAACATTACCTGGCTTACGGTTTCAACGGTATACGTAGCCCTCGTTCTCACTGCGATGCAAGTTGGGCTGGGGACTGATCGCCTGAACAACAGCGGCAGGTTCAAGGACGCGGCGGTAGGGTTTACGATCTTTTCAATAATCGCGCCGCTTACAGTCATTGCCTTGATTGCAGCAATTATGCTGTACAAGTTTGCGGACAACGTGCTGTACACGATCCATAAGATGAGGACTCACAGAGCACCATTAGAAGAAGAAGCTTGACCGCCGTCATCATGCTAAGGGTTCTCTGAGGAAAATCACCGGGATTAGCTGCAATGAGCTGCTTGAGTTGTGTCAGATTGCATGCGTTCTATCGCAGCTGCGTGACGAGTAGGTTGCAGACATGCAGAGAGGTGGCGGCGTTCGCAGTGCGAAGTGCGGGATGAGATGGGCAATTAACGACTTCGCTAGGCTGAGAGGGTGAGGCGAGGGTAGGGATAAGCTGGTTGCATTTGAAAAGCGGTCGATGCATATGAGCTTTTGCACTGCGCAAAGGAGCGTTGTACTTTAGAGGATTATCATCAAGTATAGTGTAGATGTGTTGATTTAATGCACCCGGTTGAAGAGTGCGTTTCGGGGTCATAAGGAATTCTCGACAGTGAGCGCGGTCATTCGCCCACTCGCTCATCACGAAAGGGATAAGCTCCTTTGAATCCTAGATTTTATATCCCTGCGAATCGGCCTCCTACTTTTCCTGTTCTTAGTTAAATATCTCCGTTATCTTAACAGCCCTAATCGTCTGATCATCATCTAGATAAATTATCTAAACGTTTTCGTGTTTCCAAGGCCATTAATCTATTCCCTAAACCTAGTGCTATGCCCACATGCCCTCCGCGACTACTAAACAGATTTCTTTAATATTAACAAAACCCTAAAGATTGCCAATATTGGTGTATAACTAGTACTCGGTGTACTTGCGTTTAAGCTTAAGTCGCTGTACCAGAGGTATTACTAGTTCGTAGTAGCGAGTTGGTGTTGTGCTAATTGAAACAACGTTAATATCTAAGTTTAGCTAGATATACTGTTGCCTGGAGCCGTGCGGCTTAGCTAACTTAGTAAACACCTTACGGTAAAGCCCTTGATTTCGCACCTCCCGGCAAGTGTGCAGTGGTGCTGGCACTGGCGTGGATGAAGCTAGATAGCCGACCGGACGACCGTTTCGACAGCTTCGTTCGTCGGCTTGAACATCAACCACGCACAGAGATAGCGATTTCGAAGATCGGGAGAACGGTGGAACACAACAGTACGAGTTCACTAGAGACGCCTACGTCCACGGCGTCATGCGTAGAGAAGCCTACAACGAGACTAGGCTGGAGGCAATTTCTCTGATGTGAACTGTGTGTCATGTAATAAAGTTATATAACTGTATGCTGTCTATAGAACGTCGTTTCTCAAATCTCTATCCCAAAGCTCACAAACTCAGTCCAAAATCCCACACCTGCACCTTCCTCGTGCCAAACGGCCCACCCTGCCTCACAAACAAACTCAAAATATTGAACTTCTTCAATCTCTCCTCATCCACCAACGGCTCACCAGCCATATTAGCAATCTCACCCAGCTTCTTCCAGTCAATCCAACTCCCACCCGCCGTTGCACCCCACAGCTGGACAGTCGACTTCGGCGCATCAGGCAGGATCGTAATAACACTGTCTCCGGTCGCAACGATCTTGCCGCGGTATGCAAGATATGGCGGCGTAGACAGACCAGAAGCCTTGATAGCGGTCTTGCTGAACTTGCCATCTGCAGTGCGCAGGTAGTGGTAGAATGTGCTTGTACCGGTGCTGTTGTCGCGCATCAAAGCGTGGAAGCGTCCCTTATCATCCGCACACTGCGCTTCCTGGTTGATGATCTCGCTGTTCTGCGGGATGTCGTACACCTTTATCCCTGGCGTTGAGGGCTTAATTGGCAGCGCAACAGTCTGGCCGTTTGTTTGTTTCCAAGTCCTGCCCGCGTCTTCGGAGAATGCGAAGTAGAAGTCGTGGTTTGTGGAGGGCGTCGGCGTTTCACGAACAGTCCAGGACACGTACAGCTTATTAAGAGCGTTGGTGAAGCCGTTGATGTACGCGTTGTTGTCCTCGCCTTGCAGGTACTTGCCTACGTTGGACCACAGGCCGGAGGTGGAGCTGTAGCGGTGGATCCAGGAGTCGCCGGACCCGGATTGGCCGATGCGGAATTCCATCAGCAGGTCGCCGTTGTCGATGCGCTCGAAACGCGGGTAGGTTAATGGTGTCCAGGGTCCGGTGCTGCCGGGAAGAGAATGCTGGACGGCGGAAAAGGCTGAGGCGGACCATTCGGAGGGGATGGTTTTGGCGATGCCGGTGTTGCTTACACGGTAGTTGATGGGGACGTCGTGGTGGTCGAAGGAGAGATGGATTTTACCGTCGCCGCTTATGCCCATGGAGATGGTGTTGTGTTCATCGAGGGTCTGTTGTACGTAATCTGTGAAGGTGAAGTATTGCCATGCTCCGACTGAGGGGGAGATCTGGCGGCGTCCAAGGTTGACGTAGTGCTTGCCGTAGCCGGTAGCTGTTGCGTAGAATGCCACGTACTGGTAGTTGGCGAAGGTTGTCAAGGCATTTTGTTGGAAGGAGAGGCCGTTTAGATGGACTGAGCCTTCTACATCGTTGCTGATGTTGTAGGAGTTGGTAAATGTGGTGGAAATGGCCGAGACAAGTGAAGAGACAAGCGTTAAAGACGCCAGGAATGGTGAGAGAAACTTCATCGTAAACGATCTGGCGATACAATGCACTTCCGATACCTCAACTTCAATATATACTCACCCATGTCGCTGCCTATTCACCCGGATGACATACTAAGGATACGGCAGTCCGGGGAATCTGATGTGCGGGGAAGTTTAGCATCACTATAATCATAATTGAGCCTCGTGATATGTAGATCATTGTCCGGCTCTTGTGGTGTTTACGACTGGCTCCATGCAGGTATCTCGCGTGGGTTTTCGGACGAAGCGACTGTTTCATGGCAGTTGCGGCTTCTTGTGTGGACCTGCGCCGGCTTCTCGGGGCAACAATGGTGCGGGGTGGAGAACCTGGGGTATGGGGAATCATATCCATGGTTGCTAGAGTTTTAAGGCTCCTGTGGTCATTTCAAGGCTCGGTTTTTGTTGTCTCATCCTTGAGCAGCTCAAAGCTTGAAGTCACCAGGATGATGGCGCCGCTGCCACTGCCCAGTCTGCTCGGTCTTTTCTTTCGCGACATTACGAGCGGCTAGCAGACTTCTGCAATACCACATTGCGAAGTTTTACAAAAGGGAAGTCTTCCTATAACAGATTCGCCTTATTTGCAAAGTCTGTAGCTGGGCGTATGGCAGGCGCTAGGTCATCATGTGTCGTGTTAAAGAAAGGGTGGATTCTCGAGTTGCCGTTGCGGAGGACAGCGCCAGTGACCCGCCAACCGAGCGCCTTCAGCCACCGAGATCCCCGGCCACCACTTTCTCTTCTCCAGCAGCCAGGACAATGACTTCGTATCTACCGTCCCCCACTTCTCATACCACAGCAAGATATAGATCCACGACAATGCCGTCCTTATCCTCTAGGTTGCCGACAAATCATAACCGAACCATGCCTCGCGACACCTGAAGAGGAAGGTAGAGGCTCAGACTCCTCACTTGGCACTTGGCACGCCATCCAACGGCCGTGAAGCGGTCTTGGAGTGACGTATCGGCATCGGAAGTTTATCATCGACTGTATCGCGGAAAAGGATCGCAGAATATGATAAAGAGCTGTGGTTGCGCATAATGGATGGTACGCGTGCCAAGCTAGAGTCCGCAAGATGGCAACCCTTTCAATACTGCTCTTCGCTGCCACGGCATTGGCACAGGGTACAAAGTATGGCGAAAACCATGTCGTGACCCAGTTTGACTCGCAGATTGTTGAGCAGAGGGCGTTCCCGGCGCCTAATGTCACCCTGTACAGTCCTGCGTTCGCGGCGAATGCGTCTTTCACTCCTGGGTGGACTGAGGGTATTGAGGGCGCGACCAGCCAAGCAGATCTGGGTATGTTGCTATGATGGATCAAGGGGGTAGTTAGCTAACAATTGCTAGATGCATCTCTGCAAGACTTCGCACAGAAGAACGCAGCTTGGGCGACATACAGCAACGCCGATTTCTTGAGTGAGGAGGGCAAGTTCTTCCCATATGTCCGTCTTGCGAGCTCTTCGAATTCATTGAGCAAAGTCCGGGTCTGGATTCAGGGATCTGTACACGGGAACGAGCCAGCTGGCGATGAAGCCACTCTTGCACTGCTGGGTGCGATGGACGCCGACCCGACCTGGGCTGCTGGGTTCCTCGAAAAGCTTGAGATCATCATTCTGCCGCGCTACAACCCAGATGGCAATGCGTACTTCCAGCGTACTTTGGCGACCAACTTCGACCCCAACCGCGATCACACTAAGCTCGTACGTCAGCAGACACGGGATATCAAGCAATGGTTCAGTACCTTCGCTCCGCACATCGCCGTCGACATGCACGAGTATAGCGCACGCTCCAGGTATGCTGGCAACTACAGCAATGCTGCAGACGGCATGTACAGTGCTGCGAAGAATTTGAATATCCACCCAGCGATCCGTGAGCTTGCTGAGACTGTCTTCGCACCCGCAATTGGTGCATCCCTCGAGTCCAAGGGTCTGCGTGGTGCGCCCTACATGACTGCTTCTCAGTCAGCCAACCCAGTTCGCTTCGAGGAGGCCGGTACTGACGCAAAGATTGGCCGCAACGCCATGGGTCTGACGCAGTCGATCACTTTTCTTTTCGAGACACGAGGTATCGGAATTGCCAACCAGTCATTCAAACGCCGAACTCTTGGTGGGCTGCAGATGATTCTTGGTGTACTCGAGACAGCCCGCGATCAGGCAGAGGAGGTATACAGCACGATTGAAGGAGCCATCAAGGAGGTGATCGCACGCCAGGAGCCCATCGTGGTCACGGATTACACCACCTACTCGAACCGCACTTGGACCATGGTCGACACTCGCAATGGCGATGTTGTGAAGGTCCCCGTCGAATTCGCCTCGACAACACCGGCGTTGCCGAACAAGACCGTTGCAAGGCCGGAGGGTTATGTCATTCCACGCGCATGGTTCGATCTTGCCGAGCGTCTTCGAGTTTCCGGTCTCGAAGTTGAGACTTTGCAAGAGGGCTTCAAGGGCGAAGTCGAAGTGTACAACATCACCTCCTCAAGCCTTGCCCGCTCTTACTACGAAGGTGCGATCCTGAACAAAGTGACTACCGACACATTGACTCAGGACGTGACACTTCCGTCTGGGAGCTTTTTCGTGAAAAGCGCGCAGAAGAATGCAGGTCTTGCTTTCGTTGCGCTAGAACCAGAGAATATCGACTCGTATGTAAGCTTCGGTATCGTGCCTTTGGAGGTTGGAGATCTGTACCCAGTGTTCAGAAAGCTATGAAGTAGGCCTGCGGAATCTGGATGATATTCAACCGTGTGGCCGGAATACATACTGCGTAGATATCAGCAATAACCCATTTGAGGCTATCGATTGTTCAGTAATCATAGTGATGTTGTGAGTATGCAGACCTTTAGTATACATTAACCTTGCGCCACAAACTTCCCCTCTGACTTCCACCGGCACTTCCACTAACCAACGATGTGCGCCTCTTTCAACAACGCGCTTTAACGAGGACGCCACAAGCGGTTTTATAGAACACAAAGACTTCGCAAACGGCCATCGCGTCGTGTAGACTTGACCGCTCTCGCGAAAACCGTCTCTTTGGGGTTAGTTTGGCGAGTGGTCACGCGTGGCTGAGTCAGGCAGGAACATTTTGCTGCACCTTTATTATGCGCTGTGTAAGATTGTGACCCATTTTACGATGCGGCGAGAATGCGGTTTCGCTTAAAAGCCCGTTATGTGGGCTCCCCTCGCAATACATCCTGCTGGGTTGTGAAAAACGTGATCCTCCAAGGTCGAGCTGTCCGCTGCAAGGCCGCAAGCGGAAATCAGTGATAGATAATAAGAGTCGTCAGTGGCCCTAAGGTTCACCGATCATTCTCTTCGTTGTTCTTTCCTCGTGCCGTTTTCTTTGTCGATCCTCCGTTCTTGACGTGCTCAACTCGAGCTTTCCACTGCTCATAACAGATGCTGAGCGACCTACCATTGGAGATCCTTCGACGTATCTGTACGAATCTTTCGCCTGAATCTGCCCTTAGCTTCGCTCATAGTTGCCGGCATATATATCAAGCTTGTGACGACTTGACTGTATGGCGCAACATTGTGAAGGGAAGCGCGCGCGTCCGTACCGATCTACCTGCAGCCGGCCTTGAGCCAGGACGCAAGGGGAAGAGATATACAATGGCAGACACAAGCGTCAGTCGGCCTGGGGATGGAAGTTGCAGAAGGGCTGCTGTAGAACAGTATATGCCGCAGCTCATGGTATTGGAGTGTAAGCATTGCGACAACCATGAGCCTTGACCAGATGCTGACAATTATCAAACAGACACAATGGCAGCACCTCTGGATCTTCACACCATGTACAGTCAGTGTCAAGCTTTAGTTAGCAGACAGGAGTATCCCTCTTCGTTGGTACGGGCAAAGACCGATAACAGCAAATGGTTCGAGTTCATGACGGATCCGACAAGTCGATTTGAGTCGAAAGAGTGGCTTTCGGCGCAAACCGCCAGCTTGTGTTTCGCCGTCGGTGCGTTGTCTGATGCTGGGTATACTTATCAGTCAGAGGAGCCTTTTGCACGTCTTGAGGACGTACAGTGGTTCAATTCGACTGCGAATCAACGAGATTGCTCAGACTCGCTGGTCATGCAGCATGCATTAGCAAATGCTGCGGTCGGTTCGTTCTGCCTAGAGCTTCGAGCAGCTCTACATGGTGAGAGAACAATTGGCGAGGATTTTGAAGGTACCTCCAACCCACCAACGGCGTCCAGCATTCCACTGGCTTCTCAGATAGCGACGCGCCTACCATCGTCGCCTGGGAGCTTGAACGACTCGGCACCGAGTTGTTTGATGGCATCGATGAGCCCTGACTTCTTCACTGATCACACGTGGACTGGATACGTTAGCACAAGAGGAGACTGGCGAAGTGTTTACCACGGCATTGGAGGGCACAATCTCAGGGATCTGCCATTAGGAAAGGGTTTCGATCATATGCGCACCACCAACGGTCCAGTTGCTATCGACCACACAGTGAGATTCCGCGTCATCGATACTCTGGCAAATGGTGACTTCATCCTGCGATCCAACTACTTCCACACCCGCGATGATATGTACACCTTGGCCATGCTGGTAGAGAGGCGAACCGGCCGACTATCGATCTGCATGTCACGTCCAGGCGACGCGAGTCCGAAGGCATTGCAGACCGGTTCGAAAAATGCGCTCAACACACCCTTCGGCATCGTGTACGGGATTGAGCCTGGAAGCTGGCTGTGGTTGTGGAAATCGGAATGGGCTGCTGGTAACAAGAATACACACTGAGTTTTCAGGAAGTAATGTTGGCACGCCTCTTCGCAGAGCGGGAGAAGAGAAAAGAACACTTGAAAGACGACCAAGTTGTGCGCCGGTGACAAGCAAGATGGCCACGAGAGTGAGACGTACCTAGGGCATAATAGAAAGGCTCTAAAGAGCTGTGGATTTGGATCTTAGTGAGTGCCGACTCCGTAGAATCCTTTGTTTAATGAGGCACAGCCGAACGATCCTGCGTGGCTGCGTCTGTAGCTTTCGAGCGCAGCGATCCAGCGCCGATGCTGGAACATGTCATAGTCATCTGTAAGGTCGACTTAGTTGTTAGTTTGAAGGCAGGCTGGTTGGCTGAATGCTGAAGCTTAAGTCTTGAAGCTCTCGCGGAGACGGACGTGTGCCACGGACTCCTCGTGTTTACCAGCTGCCCTAGCGGGTACGTGTAGTCTGTAGGCCATGGACAATCACTGGTGAATTAAATGTGCCGATCCGAAAGCCCTGGTCGACGGATCGATTCTTGCCAGTCTTGTATAGAGCATCTGTTGTGTGCTGCTGCGGGACGGGAGCTTTGGGCCTGTAGGAGCAATGCCAGATCTCAATCTCTGTGGTCGAAATGCATCGTGAACTGAACGATGCATGATCGCCGGGTACGCGAAACGAGAAAAACAAAACTCAATTTCCGCGGAGCGAAAGACTTGCTTGATGCTGTGTCTGTTACCTCTCCAACCAAAGCCTAGCACGACGAACGTGTTTCAGTCGCGCTGTGTTGGTATGATTTCGTTAGGTGAGAGGAGTGTCATGACGACAAGACAGGAATGTGTGACCGGAGCTACGCGCTAAGTCTTCCATTCGCTCTTGGCACGCACACAGTCACGTGCGTATCTTTTCACTCTCTCAATGCTATACAGATTAGCTCAACCTGCAACTCATCATCATCAAGCGAGATCAAGCGAGTGGACCGTTCAGCAAGCTGCAGTTCGAGATCCTGCAGCTTGCGCAACGTTTGCGCTAGCTCATTGGACCCCGTGGGCCACCCCGCAGATAACACACGCTGCAAGCAAGTGTTGTGGCTGCATGCCTCATCGTGGGCTATGTTCACCGCACATTGGTCGGCTCGACAAGAATGTTGAGTTCAGACATACAATGTCATCGTGACCGCAGCGCGTGTTGGTGTTCTCCAGATTAACGTATTGTGACGCAAAGAGCGCCACAAGTAGTATCCAGGGAATGGGCTTGATCCTGACAGGTTACCTTCCTCAACTCGTATCTCGCGCCGATGCGCATGGTATCGAACAATTCGAGCTTGTCGCTAGCGAACAACGCTTGTAATCCAACGGTGTTCATGACCACCGACAAGCTGGACTTGAAACGGCAAATGAGACCGAAAGGTAAAATCATCCCAACAAATAACAATTCAATGACAGATGAGAGTGCGCAGGTGTCGCATGGAGCACGAGCGTTTGGAGACGAAGTTACCGTGTGCGACCCGAGATTGGAGAATGCAGGGCTTTGCTCAACAGATGCTGCACCTGGCAAACCCGGTTTTCGATGGGATGACGTTTGTGACGGGCGGACAAGGGGGACGGGATGCCGTGTTTGGCCAATTGAGAAAGCTCAAAAGTTTCTGTCGATGGATTTGCAAGAGGGAAATGTTTGGTGAACCCTGAGTTTAGGGCCTTCAAGCGTACCATGGGACGACCGTTGCGAAGAAGGTGACTCGCAGATTGATAGCACCAGACCTGTAGGAGTGCATGTCGGCGGATGCTAGCCACTGAAGCTGAGGGCGAGACAAGCGAGTTTGCAACCTTGAGTTGACAGGGTGCACGGCACGTTTATCTCCTTTTCGTTGCACGACGGGGCGCACTGCGCTAAACTGGGATAACTTGCATGTGGCACAGTGGGAGAGGAGGCTCTCACGTGGTGAATTCAGTTCGTGGAGGTTCTTCGGCCCGTGAGACCTTAGCGTTGATAAGCCCCAAAGCTCCGCCTTTTGTTTCTTAATTACTGCCAAACCTTGATTGCCATTGCCTTTCCCTTTCCTATGCGCGGCGCCTCTTCTTCCTTCTCCATCAACAAACAGTAGGCCCGTTACCATGCCTCTCGACCCCAAGGACGAGCCGTTCCCCACGAAACAGCTCATTATTATCGGTGGGTGCTACTGCTCGACGCGGTGATGTCATGGCAAAATGAGAGTTTTCTGACCGCCGGTTAGGAATATGCCGATTCTCCGAGCCTCTCGCATTCAATTCCATCCTCGCGTACTCGTACGTGATGGTACAGGATTTGGGCATTCATGAACGCGATGCTTCTTTCTACTCCGGACTGCTCGTCTCTGCCTATGCCATCGCTGAGGCCATCACCGCGCCGCTATGGGGATCTATCTCCGATGTCTACGGCAGGAAACCGGTCGCGCTGATTGGTCTGGCTGGTGTTGCTATGTCCAGTATTGTCTTTGGTATGGCTGGTACCTTCTGGGTTGCGCTACTTGCGCGATTCATTGGTGGTGCTTTGAATGGAAATGTTGCTATCATGCAAACCATGGTCGCCGAGATGGTCAAGAACCCAGCTCATGAGCGTAAGAACGCCAAACACCTGAACAATTGCAATACACACTAACACAATCTCAGCTCGTGCATATGCCACACAGCCCTTCGTCTGGACTCTGGGAGGCATCATTGGCTCAGCCATGGGTGGTTTCCTTGCCCAGCCAGCCGTCTTCTACCCCAACGCTTTCGCCAAGGATGGTCTATTTGGAAAGTACCCATACCTCCTCCCCAACCTCGTCGCGGCCATTGGTATCGTTCTTGCAATTATCCAGGGCATGTTCTTCCTGAAGGAGACATTAGTCCGCGAGGAGGAGCCCGACCAGAACGGTGGCATCACATACGGCGACAACGTCAACGAGAGGAGTCGTCTGCTTCCACCGCAGCAGCCCCACCAGATCCCGGGACGTGTCCGTGGTTCTGTGGCTGGCTCGGTGCGCGAGCCTCGTGGTTCTATTGTCAGCTTGACAAGGGAACGCCTGCACTCCATGTCAGTCGCAGGCAGCATTCGTCACATTCGCAAGCGTGCATCTTTCCTGGAAGAGGGTATGCCCGCGCCATTCGATCAGCGTTTCGACATCCGTCGCTCGTCTTTCGGCACCATGCACTCCATTAGGGTCGCGCCTCACAACGTTCTCCCTACTCGAGGACCGCCCCCTAAGCCACGCTCAACTTTCAACAAGACGGTTGTTATGATGATCATCTCGATGTCCATCTTCGCATTCCACCAAATGGCGTTTGTCAGCATTCTCCCTGTTTACATCTTGGATGAGCCCATGGCTCGTGGCGTTGACTTCCGTGGTGGTCTCGGCATGTCTCTCCACGATGTAGGCGCTTTCTTGGCCATCAACGGTTTCATCGCATTGTTCGTGCAAGGCTTCATTTTCCCCATTTTCGTCGAGCATGTTGGTGTGTGGAAGTCTTTCTTCTACATGGTCCTCTTTTACCCCATCTGCTACGTCATTATCCCCTTCATCAGCGCCCTTCCTGATGAGTTTGTCTCGCCCGGAGTTTACTTCACTCTGCTCTTGCAGGCGTTTTTCGGTATCATCGTTTTCCCCTGCTCTCTCATCCTGATGAAGAACGCTGTTCCTTCACCGCTGGTTCTTGGGCGCGTCAACGGACTGGCTATGTCCGCCTGCTGTCTCGCCAGAACTATTGCTTGCCCTTTGGTAGGAGCTATCTACTCCATTGGTGGTAGCGCTACCGCGTGGTTCGGCCTCACGCTCATGGCCGTCTTTGGTGTCATCCAGCTCATCTGGGTACCTAAGGAGGATGTTGGCCCAGTCGAAATTGACAATGGCCTCAAGAAGGTTGTTCACCGCGACGACGAGAATGAGGACGCGATCGACGACATCTCGGTCATCGGATCGGTTCGGTAATCATTGTCCAAAAAGATCGAGTTTACGAAGTTTCGTCCATATCGAGGATCATAATGTCAACGAAGGAAGAGTTATCGCCTGGTTCCTCAGTTTCTGCAGCATTGTTCGGCGTTGGGGGCACTTTTCATGGCTTCACGAGAATCTGATCATCACCAGTCATTCGGTCATGTGAGCATTTCTTGCATAGCGAATCGAAAAGCTTATGTCATATGTATCAACGTTCTGCGATAGGTTTTGCAAATAAAGCGAAATTTCGTCTTTCACTAAACCAACACACCTTTTTATCATGAGATTTACCCGTGTTGTTCCATCACTAAACCTCGCTTCTCTCCGACTTCATCTCGTGAAATCGGACCTCGTGCGCAGACCCTTCCGAAAGCGCCGCGATGGTAGCCGGATCGTCGCCGAACAACTTCGCCACGCTCTTCAATGGCATACTAAGAGTCTCAGGCAGTACGAAGTAGAGGACGATCCAGCCCAGTCCAGAGATGATGATAAAGACCTGTTTGTGTTGTCAGTGTCACGTCGCGTGTCAACTACGAGGATATAACTTATCAGGAAAAATCGCCATCCAATGTTTGCAAAAGCGTACGGAGTCACTTGCAGGTAGACAAGATCAGCCTGAGCAAGGACCAAGTTTACCAGCACCACACCCTTGGATCGAATCTGGTTAGGGAACACCTCACTGTAGAAGACGTTGCCGCCAACATCAACACCGAGCTGGTAGACAGCGTTGAAGCAGAACAGGATTGTGACGCCGAGAGCACCGAGGCCCTTTCTGGTTGGGTCCATCTCGAAGTATCGAACTGCGGCAGCCTCGATGATTACGCCGATACCGATCAGCATGATAGGCCCGCGACCAATAATGTCCGATAGGAAGGCGCCAATCAGCCAGAAGGGGATCGAGACTGAGACCCAGCCCGCCGTCAAGAGGAGTGTCTGCCTGACATCAAAGCCAAAAGCGGCATAGAAGGTGGGACCGTAGTTGTTGATGACGAGGATGGCAGTCGACTGGCCGAGGAAGCAGTAGAAGCAGGTGATAGCGACACGGCGACGGTACGATGCCTTCATGAACATTGAAAGCTGTGATGAGGTCAGCTGACGGTTTCGAAGATGTCCAAATAATTCAGGACTTACCCAAGCGGTCTCCAACTTCTGATCAATAGCCGTATGTCGCTTGGTCTCGTCGAAATCTTGAGTCGCAAACGTATCGTCTCCTTTTGTCGAATGCAGCCTGAAGATGACCTGCTTTGCCTCTTCCACACAGTCCTGCATCATGAGCCAAAGCAGTGACTTCGACGACAGGAAGGCGATGATGATCAACAGTGTCGGCCAGATAATATACAAGCCCAACGGGCCCTCCACTGAGTGACTGGCCTCGAGTTGAACGAGAGCGACTTGTTTCAAAGTCGCCTACAGCCTTTTCAATCAAGTCCCAATTTCACGTCCACTATCATTCATGGATTCTCGTTTCAGCAGTATGCCCGAAGCATACCTCACTGACAACAGGGGTTGCAAGAAGCAGAAGCGCAGAAGAAAGCTCCGGCAGTACTTTGACAACCTACCTGAGGATCTATCAAAGGATGACGCTTACCAGCAGTTGATGGATGATCCGTGGCAGTAGTGGCTCAAAGTTGGCCGCGCAAAGTACCTTATTGTCTTCAAAATGGCTTGTGATTTCCTTTCTATCCCATGTACCAGCTGCAAGTGCGAGCGCTGCTTCAGCTCTGCTAAACAAACAATCACGTGTGATTGCAATTCACTCTCAGCATCAACTATGAAAGCTCTTCAACTCCAGAAAAACTGGCTCAAGACCGGCATAGTTGCAAGCTATTTGACAAAGGCGGCAGACCAGGTGATGGCTCATGAGATGTGGGGGAGGTGAGAAAGTGAAGCAGCAGACGAGACAAGCAATTCACTCTGATATGTACACTATACTCAAATAAGAAATGTATGTGCTATACTACGGCTACTGAGTGTAAAACGTCTGTTTTTAATCAATCGGGCAGCAGCAACACCGAAAATCCACCCGTAACGTACTTATATAAGCCTTATCGTACCGTCTTACTGACTGTTTCCAGCGCTGCCCGAAGGCTTTCATCGTCCATCTTCTCTCCACTTCACAATGAAGACCATGCCGCTTTCATGGCGTTTCGATTAGTATATTGCACTTGCAAAAAGCATTCTGAAGAGATGCTCTCCTTTGATAACACTTACCGGCGTGCGCGATGTGGAAACGGCTTTCTTCAAGAGGATGCAAGTGCCGAGAGAAACAGTCGATGAGAAAGTACGCTGCATTCGGCTTGTACCACCTAGGTGGAAGTCTGCGGTCGCCGAGCATCTGGCCACGACGTTAGGTGAGTGTTGGCATCACCTGGCGAGCTAGTAGGAAACAATGTAAGATCCCTCATTCTTCCGAATATTGGTGACTTTCACAAGTTGCTGACCCCCTTGGTAATTGGAACGATGATGAGATATGTCTTTTGGTCCAAAGAACAACTTCGTGGGTAGATGACATCATGGTTTTATACAGAGGGGTTCAGCAACTTGTGAAAGTCATTATTAGTGATAGTCAGACACGTAACCGACGACCGCGTCAGATGAGATTCACAACACCACATGCCTTCTTCTCTGCTGACCCTGCTGACCAACCGTTCCGCCATTCATCTAGCTTACACCAACAACGAGCGAGGACACTACCGCAATGGACGAGCCACCAGCATCTAGTCCAGAAGCACCCTTATCTGTCTACTCCGCTCTAACTTCCTTTCGATTTCTCACGCACCTTCACCTGAAAGCCCGCTTAGAACACGACTCCTGCCAATTCTTAGGATACGAGCGCGAGACTTTCCGATGGGGTTCCTCAGGCTAATTAATCAACTCGCTAACGACCTCATGCTATGTGTCACGGTTCAGGGCGCTCTTGCCTGTCGAACCTCACCTGCCATGAGATTGACTGCCACGTCACACTGGCGTTGTTTACAGCTACTCACCTATACATACTGTCCGTAGCTTCACCCAATACAACCTCAGTTCAATCCCTCAATATTTCCGCACATGCGTACTGATCACTCACGATCCTAAACACTATGCCTTTAGCATGACTTTGGCCCTAGTAATGTCTTGAGAGGACTGAGGTCGAATTTTATGCTCCGGAACCTTGCGAGAAGATATGGTACTGCAGTGTGTGTAGGAAGTGGTAGAAAGAAGATGGAGATGCGGGAATTTGGGAGTGGGAAACTGTGGTCGAGATGAGGGAAGAGGGTAAGGAGTATGATACGCGGAGTTTTGATTCGTTTGGTTAATGGGTGCGCTGTCCATTGAGAGCAACACAAAGCGGATGCTCAATCGTAACTGAGCGTAGGAAATTTGGCCTACTTCGATCCTCAACTACTATACCAGCCTTCGTCGCTGATTGTTCAGACTACAAGTTTGACTTTCAGCTTATCACCATTGACAATCTCGTCCTTCAACTGCTCCAGGGCATTAACATCCCACGGCGCAGCCACATACCGTCCACCCAGCCATTTCCTCGGCTCAGCAGTTAACCAGACTACAAACCCACCACACAACTCAGGGGTATCATTCAGGTCTGTCAGCACGCGTCAGCTTTAGCACTTACAGCAATCCCAACGCAATCACTTACAAGGCTTCAGGATCTCTATCTCCTGGTTCGCCAAAGTTGTCACCACACCTCCGGGATTCAGGCTCACCACGTTGACTCCCTTGTCTGCGTACCCGACATCGGTATGTTCCGTCAATCGACAGAGTGCCAGTTTACTCGAGTTGTACGACGATGCAATTGCGTTTACCTGAAGCGCGCCCATGCTCGACATGTTGACGATATTGACATGCCCGGTCTTCTCAGCGGTTTTTAACAGTAGGGGCAGGAAGGCATGGGTTAAGAGGTACGGGCCTTTGAAATTGACTTCTTGCGTGCGCCACCAATCTGAGGGGTTGGATTCGTGGAGCGGGATCCAAGCTGCGGAGTGGCCTGCATTGTTGACTAGGACATCCAACCGATCTTCCTCACTCTCCACCTCTTTGGCGAGTGCAGCAACAGCAGAATCCGAAGACACATCGATAGACTGCTTGCGTACACGGATATCTGCGTTAATCGCCTTGATTCTGGACTCGACTTCGTCCAATTGGTCGTTGGTACGAGCACACAGGATGATACCGGCGACGCCCGCGTGAGCGTATTGCAGGGCGATTGCGCGGCCAATGCCTCGGCCAGCACCGGTTATGAGGATAACCTTGCCAGGTTGGTGCAGAGTGGGAGTTTCTTTGGCGGAGATGGAGTGGTAGATGTCGTTGTGTAGGTTTGAGAGGCCGACGAAGGCGTAGCCTGATTCTGGGGGTGGTATGGACATGGTGGAAAAAGTCTACGATAGGAGCTGTTCTACGCTGCTTGAGATCCTGAGGCGAAGAATTAACTCAGAGGCAACTGCCTTGAAATGATTCTATGCGTTTATATATGCGTAGACCGTCAGCTGCCTTACTCATCGTCTAGTGTCGACATACTCTTTACAGCCTGGCGTCAGTAGCGTGCCGGTCAAACAACGCTGCACGAACGGTTGGTTTGCGACTCTGAGCCAATAACAGGCAGCTTGGTACAGAGTTTACAGAGTTCTGAGCATTCATGCAGTTGCAGGGCGCTTAAGTACGTGGATGACCAACGTCAGCGCTACTGCAACATCCATGTCGGATAGATCATATGAGACACCGAGACACCAACTTGGAGGTTGCATTGAACCTCGCATGAAAACGCTACAAGATTCCGCCATGGGACTGCCACACACTTACATTCATGATATTGCAAGTAGACTCCTTATCCATTCAATAGTTGCGTTCATCGACATCTACAAAAATCTACACGTGCCACAAAGATATGCTTCAAGAAATTCTCTCTAATACCTACTACTTTTGTTTAACGAAGTTATGCGGACTGCTCTGTGATCGCTTTGAAGCTCAATCTCGTTTGTGCTTCGAATTCGCAAACTTCTTGGCCTCAAAACGAAAGCAGACCGCAACTTCCTTCAAGTCTTGCGAGGCCAGGCATTTGAAATCTCGAGGCAACCTTCAAATCGGCTCAACAAGATCCATGTCTTCTCACCCAAAAGTGATGCGTTCAAGGACTCGATGACGATCACATGTCGAACACTCAATGGCAATGTGTTTGCAATTGCGCTGCTAATATCCACTACACCATGCGCTGCTAATATCCCCTACACCATGCGCGCTCAGCTCTCTATGTTACATTTGTACAAACTCGCTTTACACATCCCAAATCGTACACTTGGCCCAAAGATGCTGAACCTATGCCTGGCACTTCTGCAGCTGTTCCCTAACGTACGCAGGATACTGGCTCCTCAGCTCTACTCCACCCCTCTTCTGCAGCGTAGGCACAGCCTCAACACCCTCATCCAAAACCTTCTTGATCCTGCTCTCATACTCAGCAGCCTCAGCCGCAAGCGGCATCTCCGCGCCTAATACAGTCCTCGAGGTCTTGAGTGCATTCCAGATTGTAAGAAGCTCGAAGAGGCCTTGACAGTACACGTTGACGGCGTCAGTCTGGCCGTTCTTGTTCTTGAAGTCTGCTTCTGTCTTTGTGCCGAAGGCGGAGACGCGGTCGATCGAGTCCTGGGCTTGGATTGGTAACGGTTCGTGGGAGGATTTGGACTGGGGTCTTACGGCGGCATTGTCCTGCTTCAGAGCGTTGACGAGACGGTTTGCCAGTGTCTTGACGGTCTCGACGTCGCCTTCGTGCTTCTGCGCCACGACGGCTGCCAGCTCGGTCGGTACGGCGATCACGTAGGGCTTGCTCCTCCAGTCGGTCTGGGTCATCTTTGCACCCTTGGACAGGACGGCGTGGTGATCATCTTCTTCCATCAACTCCACGATCTGTCGTGCGTAGCGCAGTGCTTTGACTGTCTCTTCCCTATCCCATTCTGACTCGGCGGCCCGGTCATGCGCGCCCTTCAGGACCCTCATTGTGACGTTGTAGTTGCTCAATCGCAGCCCGGTCGCCTTGACTCTCTGCAGCGCCTTCAAAACGATGTTGTGATGTCCGTTTTCAATCAGAGTTCGCACAACCAGCTCCTGCCATTCTGGCTTGATGGCAATGCCAGCGCTGTGGAAGCCTTCCAGAACACGGACAACGTTTTCCCAATCTGCTGTCGTTTCACTCTGGCGCACGACATTCTTCAAGCTTTCCCATCGGCTCGGTCTGACATTGCGGTCGATGTGTTCGAGAGGGAGGGTGACGTCGCCAATTGTGACCTCGACAGGCTCGGTCTCGAGCTTTGCGCGTGACTTTTGCTTATAGACGAGCTTCTGCTGTTCTCTTGACAGGTGTTCGGGGAGGAGAACCTTGGAGTTGATCTTCGCGAGGAGGGACGAGAGCTCGGTGGAGGAGGGTTCGAGGAAGACAGGAAGGCCGCCTATGTATTCGTCAGCGCTATCTATTGTAGACGACGTGATGTATATGCGCACCCTTCGACCGCGCTACACTCCGAGAGAAGGCGCGGCGCGAGCCATTGGCATAGCTGGAAACGCCGTGCGAGTTTCGCAGTGCCGACTGGCAGCTCCGCCGTATTGAGTGCATGATGATGTGTGGTTAATCGCCTCCACGAGTCGCGATCAGATGTCGATGCTCAGAAAAGTTTGCTGACTAAGATCTCCTCCGAACACCACCGCATCAGCCACTGCGGGAAGCCACGATGTAGCCACCCCCTCCACTTTTCCGCCCACTTAAGCACAGCCTACCCAGACATCGTCGCCGAGATGGCTGCAAAAAGATACAGTTGGTACCTCCCATACTTGAAGTCGCCAACCAGCAACAAAAATAAGACCAACAGCAAGATGGACAACGAACAAGCCACATTTTGGCTCTCGCAGTTCATTGGCAAGAATCTGCGCATTCATGCTTCTGACGGGCGGGTGTTTGGCGGCCAGATGAAGTGCACTGACAAGGTGCGCCTGCTGTTACCAAAGAGGAGGCGTTGTACTGACGCCTGCAGGACTGCAATATTATCCTTTCACTTGCGTATGAGTACCGTGCGCCATCTCTTGAGGCCATTCGCAAGCCTATTGAAGAGTCCGGAAACTCATCTGCGAAGGTGACTTGGAACAGCCGCTACGTGGGCTTGGTTGTCGTGCCAGGAAAGCATGTCAAGAAGATCGAGTTCGAAGAGAGCACGCTGCCAGGTCAAAAGAGTGGGATCACCTTGTAAGACACATTACAACGAGATGAGAGCTCGTCTTCACCGGAACGCGCATCTACGCGCGTATGCACGTGACTCATTGCTCCTTCACTTGCGCATTGTCAGCACGCCATAGACCGAACATGGGATGGATTTGGCTAACGTAGTTCGGCACTCTAAATCTGCGGCAGCATTCTAGCAACCATCACGGATGCAGCGTTCCGTCTGCTATTCCAGTTCTGGCGAGACACCGTTTACACTGCGAAACTTGGTCGGTGCATCGAACTACAACGCGTCGAGAGTTTCCCGCGTCTCGTACTCAGTCTTGTTGACAACATCATCAACTTTCTGTCAAGTCAACTCTTCAAATCCACATGCTTGGCCTGTTACAGGCCTCCGCGAGGCCGCCTACAAGGCTCCCACTAAAAGTCAACAAGGGTCGCAGTCCTTCCAGACCCTGAGCCGTGCCAGTTCAGAGCACCACAACTCTAGCGATACGCACACTATCACTACATCTGACGCAATATTGCAACCAGCAACTACACCGTCTCCTAACAAATGACCTCCTTCCTCTTCAAGCTCCCCGCTGAGCTGCGCAACATGATCTGGAACTACGCACTCACGAGTGACACCGGAACCCTACAATACAACCCAAGCACCAAGCGGTTCGACGTGTCCCATATCGGTGCCGGGCTGTTGACTACTTGTCGCTCGATCTCCATAGAGACGCTATACACGCCAGTGCGTCTGAACACGTTGGTTTTCGATACCGGGATAGTAGGAGATGTGGACTTGTGGGTGCTGCTGGCAAGGTTGGGGAGGTTGGATCAGGCTACACAATATGGACTGAGGCTGGATCTCAGGATTCGGAAGCCGCACCCTTCCACTCTCGCCCAGAAGCCTTCCACGAATCGCACCCCCAAGTCTCCTGGGGCACCAAACGCAGTACGAGTCACGAGTTACAGGCGCTCCTAGGCGCAGGCGACTGGCCGCAAAAGCAATCCATCTGTTAGACGAGCACGCTACCGCGATTATTACCATCACCAAGATCATCGAAAGCTCCTCGCCTCGGCTCAACGGCCAGTATAAGCCATTCGTCTTCTTTAGGCCTAGTAAAACGGCTGGTATACATCTAATGAGCAAAACCATCGTCAGCATTTCTCCCGCCCACACGTTCCATCACTTCAATTGCTAGGAACAGGGACTGAGCCTTGTGTCTCAAGTCCTCCAAAAAGCCATGGCTAGATAGTACCTGACATGTTGACGCGTTTGGAACCTCAGGTCGCTTCTGCACCCGCTCCTTGGAGTCGAGCTGATAATTTTGTTTGCCTTCAACCACTCTCCATGCTCTCTCTTGTTCTACTTGTCTGTTCCAGGTTTTCGTTGTATAGAAAGTCTCTCGCAGTGTCGTTCTCTCATCTGCTAACTGCGATTACACCAAAATCTACTACCTGCCGCGGCTCAAGTCCAAGTTACATTAGATACCCCACAGACGTCTCGAATCGTTTGGCGGCGATGCTACGAAGGGATTTTCACGAGCGAATGGGTAGAGGCTGTGGCGCTTACCTACATGCCAAGGGTATTACTGAAGGTGGTGCTGCTATGAACCCCATTGGCTCGTCATCATGATATCTCGACCGGTCAACGTTGATACAGTGCTGGGGGCAGTAAAGACCCACCAGCCTTGTGCGACCCTCAAGATAAAGCTAGGATCACTCTCCCGCTCGCAGATGTCCAAGATACTGACACACTAATCGACCGAAACACTCCCGGAGACTCCAATACATACTATCGCAAAGATGCATGACAATCGTCTATCGAACAAGGCCTCCTCGTTCCCAAAGACTTACTTCTTGCCCGACGATGGCAGTGTTCCTAACACTGTGGCGTGCATGGTCCTCTTGATGCCACGAATGAGGTTTGAGACAGGATGACACGATGGAAGACGTGGGACTTGGGTGATCTCTCCTGCGTCTGAGACTCTGGGTTTCCTTGAAAAATACAGGGTGGACCTGCCATCTGAATCGAGAGACAGGCCCTATCGTTCGATTCGAAATCAACCGTCAAGGCCCAGGGACCGCGAAAAGCCTTTGTCGCCACGGGCTGACTCACTTGCTGAGACGGCACGACGACTGGATCGAGATAGCCGGGCCATACGCCAGAAAGAACATGATCTACAGAAGGATAAGGCAGACTTTGCCAAGTCATGTCTCGCTTTGGAAGACAGAGCGCGGGAACTCAGGAGGAAGACGACGCAAGAACGACTGAATCCACGAGATACACCTACTCGAGAGTCAAGAGATCCATACGCGAGGCGCGGACGCGACTGGAAACTTCCCCAAAAGCCAACGAGGAGCTCCAACAGGGGCTCGGGAGGGTACAACACCGATCATGGAGAGAAGTATGCCAAGGCGGAGAACTGGCATTGAGCAGCACGTCCAGCATCATAAGATCGAGCCATCAGAAACAGAAGGCCTGCGATCTTAAAAACCGGAATGCGTGGTCTCAAGACCTTGAGCACCCACGACCATAACCTCGGTAAATGCAGCCCCAAGAATTCGAGGACCGCAAGAGACTCGCAATCGGGAGAAGGGAGAAGGTCTGAGGGCAGTCGCGGAAGACACCTTTGTTCTTTGTCAGCACGTCGGTATTCAGAATGAGCCAAATATACTGAGTCACATCATAGACCATCGCGACTCTACTGGGAAAGATCCTTGTACGAGAATGCAGCAGAATTGCAACTTATCTTAGCATACCGCATTTCACCTTGGGTCACTGAACGTTGTTCTTTGGGCCGGTAATGCTTCATGGCACGGTCGATACATTTGACGAGTCTGCGTTGCGCTATATCTAATCCCGCGTTCTATAGCTTACGGTATATATCGAGCGCTGATGCCTGTAGCAAGCACGTTAGTCTTCATCCCTAGTTGCAGTTGAGGAAAGATCACACCTGGTAATTAGGAAACAACATCGAGTCCGCCACAACAACATTCTCTCTCCTACTAGCTGCGAACACAACCACCTCCGCGATATCGTCCGGCGTCAATGGATCACAACCTCTGCCTCGAGTCAATGACCACGCTGGCATGAAGTAACAGAACGACCGGAACTTACTCGTAGACCTTATCAGCCGAAGTCTCATCACCTCGATTCCGTACAACTGTAAACTCCTACCATGGAATCAGCATCTTCCCCACACACTTCTTTTTTAAGTCGGATTGCTCACCGTCAACACCTGTCCCGGATCAACAGTAATAACCCTAATCCTCGTCGCAATCAACTCCTTCCTCAACGCCTCCGTGAAGCTCCTCACCGCCGCCTTACTCGCGCAGTAGATCTACACATCGTCAGCCCGCGTCAGCGCCCTCCTGCACAAATCCCCCTCCTCTTCCCGCCACAACTCTCATCGACCGAAGTTGCACTCACCGACCCCCCGGCATACGCCTCCCTCCCCGCAATACTCCCAATCATAACCACATCGCCTCGTTCACCCTCAGGTCTCTTCTTCGCAATCTTCAGGAACTCTTGGGTCATGTGGATCAAGCCGGTGACATTCGTAGCCCAGACGTCGTCGATGATAGACGGTGGGATGTCCGGGGCGCGCTCGTACCCACTCATGAAGCCCGCGTTGTTGACCAGGATCTGGACGTCTGCGAAGTCATCTGGCAGGTTTTGGAAGAGTTGCGTGATTTCTGAGCGCTGCGAGACGTCCAGCTTGACTACGTGGACTTTCACGCCGTCTCCTACTTCTTCCTTGATCTGCTTGGATATCTGGTGCAGCCGGTCTTTGCGCCGCGCTGTCAAGATCAGTTTGAGAGATGCAGGCGAGGTGCGGGCAAATTCGAAGGCGCAGGAGCGACCTATGCCGGAGGATGCGCCGGTTATGAGGACGGTTTTGCCGTGGAGGTTTTTGGCCGCATTTGTTGGCATTTCGTAGTGGGTTTGGTGAGAGATGGTTGATTCGATTGAGTCATGTCAGAATGAGATGCAAGGTATGGAGGTGTAAATGCAGGTGCGGGAGCTAGGTGGTTTGGGGGGAGGTGGGATGCGGGGTGAGGGGTGTATAGCCGATGCGCAACTGCATCTACCTATGGTATGTTTTCCATTAGCATTACTACAAAAGCAGTCATAACTATCAACCGCAGACAATTCTGCAGAGCAATCCCCTTGCACTCTGACATTACTGCAGTCTGCGTCGAACCTCTTCATCGTCGCCATCGTCGCCATCGTCGCACTTTCGACTTCCCATTGTATTCCTGAGCAATGACTTGTAATGCCTCACAGGTGCCATCGCGTGTCGCTTCCCTGAGGTCTGCAAGAGCCATCAAGCTGACAGCAGCCACATCAGATCATCTTAAGCGCCGAAATCAGAGACTCAGACCGCCTCCCCACCCCATGAATCTTGAAAACCTTCCAGGTTCCCCAGCGCTTTGATCATTCTTCCTTGACTGCCGTATCGCAACAGGTAGGCTTACTGTGCTTTCCGAGGTGGAAAAGTCTGTTCCTGCTGTGCTATGTACACTCGTCGAACGCTTCTTCTTCTTCTTTTTGGAACTTCGGGGTCGTGGAGAAGCTGAATGTGTACGATCGACCTTCAGATCCTCAATAACCTCAATGATATCACCGTCAAGGCTGAAGCGGCTATTGATTTCTTCAACCCTCGCACGGTTGGAAGGTGGGTACAAAGATGTGTCGTTGACTATTATGGATGGCACAGACTGTCTCGGCGGGCTAATCTGTTCTTTTTGTTGCGTCCTTGTGTTCAAGGTTTTTCCGGCTTTTGCGAGCGAGTCTTTATGATTTGAGGAAGAATTAGCGTAATTGGCCATGTTGGCTTTGGCCTTTGGTGATGTTGGTATATCGATATCGTCAATATGTCGAATCTGCCCATCACTAGACCTCTCCAAAACAGATGATTTGGACTTCGCAGGCGGCTCTTGGATAGACCTGACATCTTGGTGTGAGCTCCTTTTGGCTGGTGCGGTGGTGATTATGGGTGTAGCATTTTTCGACCCTTCTGATGTGATAGGGTCCTTCGAAGAGGTTGATATACTGCTCTTACCGCCTCTAGTACCAGGCTGCTTCAGTTTTCCATTATACTCATTTTTAGGTGCCTTTATCTTCTGCTCAGCCTTATCGGAAGATGTGTTGATTGATTTCGAGGTAGGTTCTGCTTTGCGTTGACTGTTGTCATGGGCGCGTTTATCATCCTTGACGTTGCTTTGGATTACCTCTGGGGTCAGGTTCTTCGAGGGGCCCATTTCAGCGGTACTAACGCTCTTCGGACTAGACAACGCTGGTGGCGAAGCTGGGAGTGCATCAACTTTCTTGCGAGCCTGGATGTGAACACCTTTACTATTAGGTGTCTTCTTTTTGGATGTGGGTGGCTTCGTCTCATTGGCCGTTTCCGTTACTTCTGGAATATCAGACAAAGTACGCTGGATCCTCAGTATCTTAGGCTGTACTGTCGTCACCACTTTGTTCTCTTCGGTCGATTCGAGCTGCTCATAGTGCTCTTTCGCGCATTCGCAGGTATACGTAATCCTGAACGCTATTTTGAAATCTTCACCAGTAAGACTATCCACCACTTGCTTTGCACTTGGTCTTTTCTGTCTGTCGGGATTGAGCATTTGACGTACGCAAGCTTCCCATAGTGCCGAGGCCCTCCTCGAACCCGTTGAAAACCAGGCTGGAAGACGATCGACTCTTGTGTGATATGGCTTCCCGGGCCCTACGTCGACGTCCTTGCGTAGTTGCGTAACAGACCCACTCAGGATGGTCATCAGCTCCACAAATACGACGCCCAGCGAGAACACGTCCGTCTTTGAGCCGTGGCGAGAGAGGACGCCATTCGAAGACATGGCCTCGGGAGCTGCAAACAATCTGGTAGCGCTAGCTGGACTGACTGTTGAGGTCTCAAGGCCGGACTCAAGTCTGCGTGAAGAACTGAAATCGGTGAAGAAGATCCGGCTGCCTTGGTGGATTATGTTGCTTGGCTTGATGTCTTCATGATGGATATTATGCGAGTGCATATAGGCCAATGCTGAAGCAAGACAAAGAAACCACGACTTCGCCCAAGTACAATACGTGCTTTTTTGGCCTTCTGATGCTTGAGGATATACCTCGCCGAGGAACATGCCCAGATCATTGTTGCCGCTGGGCAACATAAGAGCACACCACGCCACGTTGTTCTGCCCTACCTGCTCTTGGTAGCAGCCGAGAACTTTGACGATGTGTCGGTGGTCAAGACTTTTCAGGTTTTCGATCTCATGCCGAATACTTTCCTTGTCCTGTTTTGCGTATTGCCGACGGATGTTCATGCGTTTCCGTACCATTGGCTTGTTGAAGCCACTGATCCTGACTTCGTGAATCTCGCCAATAACACCTCTGCCCAGAAAACCTCTAGTTGTGACCTTGATAACAGATGTCGGGGGTTGTTCCCATAGGAACTTCTCCGCGCCAACCTGCCAACCATACTCTTCCGCCAAGTCATTCAGAGATGGACCGACTTTGTTGTTTTGCAGCGTTTCCGGCTGTTTCCCAGTATTTGCAGAGCTGGTCTGCGCCTTGTCAACGGGCGATGGCGCGCTGCCCTCGTTTGCCTCTATATGAGGTGCGCTTTGTTTCGAAGTGGGAGCCGTGTTCACAGCCTTGCCCTCTACATCTTGACCCCTGTGGCCAGGCTGTGCCTTCCCGTGGTCCTGATCGTTCTCTTTCTTATGCGTGTCGGCCTTCGAAATGCTTTTGAGACGGATGGCCGCTTCCAGCACCGATTCCGATCGCTCCTTCAGTCGCGTTAACTCTTTCGAGTCCACGGTCGCATGCGCATAGGGCTTGACCCAGTGTCCGTCAACGCCTTTATGTCGCCCTGCCCAGATACGCGCTTCGGGACCGATGGTTCGTTTAGCATCGCTGAGGGCCGTTTCGAGGCCTTCACCAGGCAGGAACCACTTTTTAGGTTCCTCGTGGAGAGCTACTGTCATGGCACTTGTATGCCTGAGGTGTAAAGGCGGGCGGCGACGTGCTTGACGCGCTCATGTCCTGGATCGGAGTGAAGCGAAGCTTCGATTGCGATAGGTATGGAGGGGCAGGCAAAAAGTGGCATGCAGAAGAGCAGGCAGGCGCTGACTTGACCCATCTTAGGCACAACCTCCGCCAATCAGAGAGTGCATGCTCACTCGAAGGATCGTGTGGGTCCTGCAGTTACAATTGCAGCCAATACCTGGAAAAATGCTGACCTGACTCTTCCTACATTCTTTCCAGGCCATCTAATGAGTGAGCAAAGACAATATGTTGAACTAGCCAGTAACTATACCGCAGCAGCCATGTCTGTGGTTCACCCACCTCGAGCGAAACACATGCAGGCCTTAACGGACATTCTAGATGTAAGTCTAATGTTACATACTTACACCATCGCCGCATTCATCACAGCCCTTTGCTCTGCCTCAAGCTTATTGGGTGGGGCCTCTCGAGGTCGAAGACTGGTGGAGTAGGCATCGAGGACTTCATGCAAGAATGGAGGTAGCGCGCGATTATAATACATCGTTAAATCTTCGGGAGATTGATAGATGACTTGTGGGTTTCTTGGTGTTCAGTTAACTGGTGAATGATTGCAAAGGAGTCGCGAGCTCTCGTGCGACGTGAAGGTACGCGGCCAACCTCGGGCCGGGCCTAGCGTGGCGCGCCATGACAACATGCCAATGACAGGAAACAGCATTGGTTCTAGCTGATAAGCTCCCAACCCAGGCCTTGTACTATACTCACCACAAGTATCAGGGCGGCCAATTTCTCCCCCAGCAACCAGTCAGGCTTTAGCTGTCTCCAATCCAGTCCCTAACACGCCTCGGAGCTCACAGGCCTTCTACAACGCTCAGCAGCAGCTCCTTCTATCAGAATCTCTTTCACAAAGCACCTGCGTAGTGCTTGCCAATGGTAGGCAGGGCTATTGCAGAAGCCAACCCCAAAGCAGCTCAGCTTGAAGCCGAAAACTTACAAATCCAATATCAACTAGAGAGTACTAGGATTACTTGCTAAGAAAGCTAGTACAAGTCCACTCCAACAAGTGTTATTGGAGAGGATGAAGGGGAAGGAAATGTTGGCTCGAGCTTTGGAAACAGCGACTGCTGTGCGACGTAGGACCTCAAAGCTTCGCCCTATCTCGCCCTCGAACTCGTCAACCGGTTGGATTTCGTCGACGTAGACCTTGGCGCCTAGCTCTTCCAACCGTTCGATCAGGCCGAGTTTGCGTATGCGGTTCGGTCCATCGCCCACACGATGGTCACGTAGGCCGACGTGGTAAGATGAGTAAACGATAGCGATGGAACTTGCAGACATTCTGAGAGAAGAAAAAGTTTGATTTGCGCACATTGTTCAGGTATCGTTGCTGAACTTATGGCTCTCTCTGTTTGCTGAGAAGCCCGAATCTCCAACGCTATGACGTCAGCTTTAGAGAAGTATCCCAATCCGCCAGCAAAACTTCACTGCGACAGCAACCTCGAAGGCCTCCACGATCGCCCAAAAAAATAATTTCCACCGACTCAGATGCATTATAGCCGCCAAAGATGCGCATTCCCTCTCAAGTTGTCTCCATTCTTGCTTTGTAGCCACCACCCACCTCTATGATCCACCACTTGACGCTCCACCAAGCCCAAACAGACTCCTCACCACCCTCTCCATCCCCTCTTGGTCAACCGACAGGATGATTTGGAGAAGACAGACTTCTCTGCCCGGCACCTTGCCGCAGGCGGTGCACGCTCGGTTGAACCAATGGCTGTTCTCGTCGCGCTTGGTCTGGTTGATCTGCTGGCAGTTCGTGTCAGTGCATCGCCATATATAGACCTTGATGGGAGGCTGATGCGTAGTAGTGTGAGCTGGACTCCTGCTGCTGCTGGACATGTTGCTGGCAGCGTTGTGGTGAGGTGATGCGAGAGAGGTTTTGAGGGTGCGTGGTTGGCTTCGGTGGTGCGTGTGGGCCTGTTGTGAATGTTATAGGTGTTCCTGGAGGAATTCGATGATAGTGGTACGTGTGGTAGTGTGATGTTGATGGGCCTGGGAGTGACTTGGTGTTGTGAGGGTCGAGTACGACGTTGGACAAGAATCGTTGCCTGCGGCATCGCACTACTGTTGACCTTAACGATGAGGTGAAGAGCGGACATGTAGTTGCAGCTGAGTCAACAAACGGGCACGTGGGACTGCAGCTTTTACTATGGCGGTCAACCGTCCGACAGAAGCTGCGTTTGACGAACGCGCAGCTGCTAGCGTCACCTTCGGTAAGTGCGGATGAAGAGAACATGGGTTTTCAGTATGATCGAACCGATGAAAGCCTCCAGGCTTGCACTTGCATTGTAGTCTGGTAAGCTCCTTGTAATGATGTTTTGTATCTTGTTTTACCTCGCTCACGCAGTGTACGTCTCTGACACCATTTCACTCTCAAGCATCCTCCATGTCGACATCCTCAGTCTGCGCTTCGTTCGTCTTCGTGACACCCTTCAGACAGCGATAGACCCGGTGACGGGCAGAGCCACACTCCTCACAAGGCTCAGAAGTCGCAGTACAATCAACAGAAATGTGCCCCGGCTCCTCGCATCAATCGCAGAATTTGGTGATCTTCCAATCAGACTTCGACTCCTGCTTGATCCGAATCGCTGCTGCTCGGAGAATGTTCTGAACGTCACGGACTTCGACAGTGTTTGGCGTGCACCCTCCAGAAGGCGCAAATGGATGCAACGTCTCGTTAAGAGCTAAGAGCGAAGTGATGACGAGGGTCCGGAGAGCATCATTTTCCGCATCGTGCAAAAAACCACGACCCCGCTGAACCCAGGCCAAAGCTCTCGGTGAGTGATTTCAACCCTTTCCTGTCTGTCTCACCAACGATACCGGCGTCCAAATCAACGTACTTGGCTTGGATCAGGCCGACAGTATCCAGCTTGTGGATGTCGATAAGCGGGCGGCGCTTGCCAGGCTCATCCTCCTTCTGGTAGGCTTCTTCCGTAAAAGCGGGCTGAACCACAGCCTTGGCTTCTTCCTCTGTCAGGAAGCCTGTGCTACCCAGCAAGAAATTTTCTTCCGGTCTTTTCGGTGCAGCCGTGGAGTCGGTTGACCATGTGGCACCTCTCGATGACACGGGTGCTGTTGGGATTGTTGACGAAATTGATAACTTCTTGGCCGTAGATGGCTGCGAACTTAGCTCAGTGGGCGGTGCGAGTCCAAAATCTTCGCGCAGCTCACTGTATCACTCCATGTGGAAGGATAAGAATACGGTATCTTGGACCACTCGAGGGCGTCAGGGGGGTTTTCGGTGCTTTTTGTGAAGTACTCGAGATTCTTCAAGTTCACTCGCTCAAGTTGCTTGCTCTGCAGCAGCTTCTTGAGCGCGGCGAGGTCTTTGTTCTGCGGTGACATAGTCGCTGAAGAGGTTGAGAATGTTGATGTAAAACTGTATTGATTAGGAGTCGGAGGATCTCCAATGTTTGGAAAGTGTATGTACTAGTAAAGTTAGGTGGCAGGTACAAGCCATGTCATAGTACCTCCTTCTGGTACGAAGATAACCCCTTCCAACAGAGAAAGGTGTGCTGGTGGCTGGTGTAGGGTTGCAGGCAGAGGTGGACTGAAGTTGAGATCGAAGTTGAGCGGAAGGTCAATGCGTGGAATCAAGGGGAGGGTATGTGTTATATGCTTATATCAGAAGGGGTGTATGGATAAGGTGAAGTAAGCAGGGGTCAGCGCGATGCAACCTCCTTTCACTCAAACCCTCGACCCGAGAAGAATTGGCGCGTAGCACCCGTTATAGTCCTCCCCTTGGCGACTGATTGAGCAGCTGAGAGATTGGATTTTTCCATTGTCTATGCTTCTATGTTTGCCTCTGACATGCTCGACAAGCGGCGCGTGTCCAGCTGTGTGATTGCAAAGTCACTGTCTACCCATAGCAGCAGCAAACGACATCGTCAGTGGAAAAACCATATACGCACGTGTACGCAGTAAAGCTTTAGGTATACGCATCCCAAGCGTTACTTCGTTTGCTATGAGCCTGACCATAGCCACAACATCATCAACTTGCAGCACCCCTCCTAGGCCTGACCCCTTCGCAAGTCTCTTCAAGAGTCGTCCTTCTTCTCCTTCCCCCCTTTCCTCTTCTCCTCTCTCCTCTTCTCCCTCTCCTCAATAAACTCCACTGCAGCCATGAGTTCCCTGCATTCGGCGTCCAGCACCTCCTGCATGTGATCCCCCCACTTCTCGTCGAATTCCTCGAGAGCTCTGTCTGTTTGCTTCCGTGTAAAGCCTGCCATCTGACACACGTGGAATTCCCTGAGCCGGAGGGCCTCGCCTTCGTCGGCTAGTCGGTCGCGCAGCATGAGGATGGCAGGGTTGCGGCGGATGGAGGAGGGGATTGGTTTTTCTTCGTCTCCGGCCATGATTTCAGTTCTGTGGGATTGTGTGGAAATGTGTTTGAGTGTAAACGGGTCTTTGGGTTTGTGGAATGTTTGATTGAGAAGTGTTGATCTGCTGTATCTTTGGATTGTGGATGATTTCAAGTATGAAGCAGGTTGAGAAGTGAATAAATACCTGTCGCCGGAAGCTCAAGCGCTGACCTGTGCCCAATGGCCCATGCCATCTGTTGATGAGTTGTACCTGTCCAACAGTACAGCCGTTCTCATCGCGACGTGGCCACCACGTGTTTTGACAGTGGTTCACACTCAGTGAACAGAACAACTGGGTCCCATAACATCTACTCGCGCTTTCCAAGTGCTATCTCCCCTGCAGCTTAGCATGGCTGCTCCAGAAACTCTTGACAACTTATCTACGAACGCTTGCGTTAGCCTATCCAGCGCATTAGTCCGTTTGTTTGTGTCATACAACAATCTCGCCCACTCTTGGTCATGGAAGGCTTCGCCATCCACAGCCGCTATGTCTTCCAGATAGGTGTCAATGCGCCGGTCAAGTCCTCGGCCGCTTCGAAGAAATAGCGATATTCATTCGCCAGTGGCTTGATCGCCTCGGACCAGCTGTACACTCCCAGGGTATTGCGACACATCGGACACATATCTGCGTTGTCCATATCAGTGTCCAACCACGCTTGCAGGCACGTGGTGCCAACGACGTGGTCGTAGTTCAAGGTCCTGACAGCGGGATGGCAAGGATCGGGTAGGGAAAAACATGCAAATGGCTGTGTACATGAGCACGCCTACAGGGCCATGTAGAGCATGTCGGAGCCAAAGCTGAGTGTCCTTGATGTCAGATATTTTGGCGTTGGACGAGCTTATGATACAAGAGCAAAGAATGTGTGAACACTCCTTGGCAGAGGTTGCACAATGTTGCATATCCAGGTTACGTCGTTCTCCATGACGAAGCGAGATTCGAGCTTCTTGGTCATCCATTGCGGACAACCCCGGGGCCCGAATTGTGCATCTTCGAGCCTGAGTCTGCCTACTGCTCTGTTCACGTCCGAGCGATCGGATACTTCGGGCTTGCCTTCTTCAACGACGGGCTCGGTTGGGAGTACAGGTGAAATGCATATGCTACATGTACAATAGACAATGTACGACCTAAAACGCCAGACCGTGTATATCGCTAATGGAGCGTGGATATCAAAAACAAACATCGTACAAACAGTAGGGGAGAGAGAGAAGCCACATACCATCGCACACCACCCCTCTACCGCACTTGCCCCCTCCCTCTCATCTAGAACTCACCACCGCCACCGCCCATGGCAGCAGCCCCCCAAATCCCGACCAACCCCCAAACACCGACTCTCCAGCCTCTCCACAGCCCATGCACACCCTGCCCCTTCCTCGTCCTTATCGGCCTCTGAAAGCCCATCTTCTGCGCACTAGCCGCCTTGCTCGCACTCGGACCCACCGTGGTGATGCCCTCCTCGCGCATCACAAACCAAATCGTACCCAGTACACCTTTGTAGGGCCCAGGGTCGATGATAGTATGGAACCTCCTCAGACTTGAATCCTCGACTGGTTTCTTGAGCACAGGCTCAGAGTACTGACTCTCATACCCACTGAAGTACGAGTTTGAAGCGGACGCCCGCTGAGGCTCCTGGCGATACTCGGCAGCCAGCCGGCGGTTCTCGTTATCCTGGAGAACAGCGACCTGGCCGCGGCGCAACACGGTTTCGAGGGGGAGCCGGATGAAGAGCTCAGCGGTGGAGGAGAGCAAGGTGCTGATCGAGTAGGTTGTCGGTGTGATGATGGGGTCGATGGAGAGCGTTGAGCGGAGGAGCAGCGGGGTCGAGGAGGCGATCAGGGTTGGTATGCAGGCGTGGAGCAGTGTGGCGGGGAGCATGTTTGAGGATATGGATATGGAGGGGAGCAGCGAGAGGCAGGGGTAGATGGAGCGCGGGGCGGAGGAAATCGGTGTGACTATGAGCCGGGTGCGGATCAGGTCGAGGGGTGCGAGGACGGTGGCTGCGATTGCGGTGGCGGCGACGGCGACGGCGAGGGACATGAGCGGGGAGGGGCTGTCAATGATGTCAAGGCCGCCGATGCCACTTGCTGTAGCGCCCATGGTGCCGGGGTCGGGGATGTTGAGGAGGGCGGAGAGGGCGCTGCGGAACCAGCTCTCGGTGGTCTTGAGGAGGAAGTTGTAGATGAAAGTGCAGTTTGTGCCCTTCCACACGCCCCATGCCGACTCCTTCTGCCATAGCTGGCCAATGACCTCGAGCAGCGAGTCTGCCCGCTTCAGGTCGAGCTTGCGGGCGGATGGCTGGGGTGGCCGTGTGGGCGTCTCTGAGCGAGAGCGGCTGTGCACGTGCCTCTGGTCTCTCTTCCGCGGGGATCGTGACCGCGACGCGGAGGGCAAGCGGTGGCCGTGGATGCCGTGGATGGCGTGGGTGCCGTGGGTGCCGTGGGTGCCGTGTGGTGCTGGCGCAGTCGATGTGAAGTACCCCGGCGCATCGTCGTCCGACTCTTCCTCGTCCGAGGGGTACTCGCCGTACTTCCCGCTCGCGAAGCTGTCCGGCCGCCCGCTCTCGCTGCTCCTCCAGTCGTCGCCACTGACTCTCAGCCCTGGGGCAAGCTGGCCGCGCGCCTCGTGCACCTGCAGAATAGTCTTGGCGACCTCGAACGGCTGGGCCAGCAGCACGCTCGTGTAGTTCCACAGCGCCTGGTCGAGCAGCTTCTTTGCGTGCTCGGCGACGGTCGGGGACGAGCCGGGGAAGTAGCTGTCGTAGTCGAGGTCGGACAGGATGTCGCGTGCCTGGCTGCCGAACGAGGGCTTGTTCGCGCTGCGCGAGCTGTACGGCGGCGGCCCGCCCGACGACCCATGGCTGGTCTGCGGCGGGAGTTCGGGCGGCAGGCCTATCGACGGCGGGACGTAGTAGGGTCGGAGGGGATTCGGGGCGTCGCGCGACATGGGCAGCGCGTCGGCCATGTTGGGCGGAGGGGGCAGGAGAGGGGAGGAGGGGGAAGGAGGAGGAGGAGGGGGAGGAGGGGGAGGGGAGGGCGTGAGGGAGGGCGTGAGGGGGGGAATAGCGATGTGTGCGTGGCGGCGTCGTCTGCGGGCGCTGGGCGATGATGCGCTTGCGTTCCGTGAGTTTTCAGGATGAGCGGAGCGCCCTGCAAGCAACGGCGCCGATCAACAGTCTGTGCGTCATTGGGCGTATCACAGCGCCTCGGATCTACCGCTGTCATTCTCGTGCAGTATCAGCTTTTTTTGAACGCATCCCGGGCCCCCTTTCCACTCGCGTCTCCTTACTTCGTGCTGCACAATGGCGTCTACGAGGAGCTTTGCACATGCGCTGCGGTGCGCCGAGCAGCTTGCAGCGGCGTCGAGCCTGCGCAGTGCAAGATGCTTCTCGAGTCAATCCAGCAGTCGGGCCTTGCAGCGCATTACACAGGCGAGGAGGTCACTCGCACCAGGGTCGCAGCAGCCATCGCGCATCGTGTGTGCGGCGGCGGCGGCTGCTGCTGCTGCTGCTCGGAGGCCTTTCTCGTCGAGTCCCGCCTCCCGCCACGGGCACCTCGACAAGCCAAAGTCCGGTGAAGAGTATGTCCAGCTATGCGCTACACTTGTTTCCTCGCCGACAGACATCTAGACTGCACATAACATTCATCGACAAAGACAACCAATCGCACACCTTCGAGGTCTCCGACGGCGACAACCTGCTCGACATCGCCCAGGCCAACGACCTCGAGATGGAGGGCGCATGTGGCGGCTCGTGCGCATGCTCGACCTGCCACGTTATCGTCGAGGACGAAGCAAAGTACGAGGCCATGGAGGAGCCCGACGACGACGAGAACGACATGCTGGACCTGGCGTTCGGTTTGACAGAGACATCACGACTGGGTTGTCAGGTGAAGATGAGCAAGGAGTTGGACGGACTGGTGGTCAAGCTGCCGAGCATGACGAGGAACCTGCAGGCTAGCGACTTCAAGTGAGCGTAATCGGGAGGGGAGAGGCCATGTTGTCAGGGATATGCGAGCAGACGCAGCCATCTACGACTGCATAGCGACACGACGACTGCATAGTGACACGATATGGGCGGCATATGTCTGGTGTATGGATGGATCAGTCTGGTGTATGGATGGATCATCAACTGTACTACTATACGGCACTCGGCTCACGGCGTGTGGGGAAAAATGTACGCACATCACCTTCGACTTGTATTTTGGTATCAAATGCCACATCAGATTTCCCCAAACGCCGTTCCGTCTGCACCACCCCGCTATGCTTCAACAGACCCCTCCTTCGCCTTTTGCCCGCCCGTGATCATGTCGAGGAATCCCTGCTTGCTCATCTCCTTGACCTTCTCCTCGCGCTTCGCCATGCCAACCATGCTCTGGTCCTTGGCCTGCTGCTCTGCTAGCTCACCCTTGACCTGGGCTGCGCGCACTGCGTTGAAGAGCTTGATGACACCCTTCTGTGCTGTCCGCCTGAGCTCCTTCTCTTTGGCCGTGACTTCGGCGGTGCTGGTGCTTGCGTCGTTCAGGCCCAGGACGTCCTTGACTCGCCCCTTCTCGCGCGCCGCTCGCTTCTCGGCGAGAATCTGTCTCCGCGCCTTCTCGTTCAACTTGCTGTCTGCGAGCTCCTTGTTGGCCGTTTGCGCGTCCTTGGAGCGGGCGAGAATGGGCTCGGAGCGTTTTGTTGATGCAAGTTTGGTGTTGAGGATGCGCGAGATCGAGGTTGCGAAAGCGTCCGGGTCGTTGCGCTTCTTCACTTTGCGCGCAGCCGCCGTCGATGTTTCCGAGACGTCCGAGTCCGAGTCTTCAATGTCAAATTCGTCGGCTTCGGCCTCTAGGTCAGATTCTTCCTCTTCTCCCTCCTCTTCCTCCCCCTCCTCTTCTTCCTCCTCCTCCTCGTCGTCGTCGTCCGCAAGCTCGTCCTCGCTCGGCGAAGAGTCGTGCGCCGGGTCGGCTGCCGCAACCTTGGCGGGTACTGTCATTTTGTGCTTGGGTGGAGGCTTGAGTGCGGACTTCAGAGGCTTTGGCTTCCGCTCCACGGCATTTGCACCTGACGGCTCGAATGGCTCTTCCGCCTCTTGCTCTCTTGGCGCCTTGTAGTTCTTGGGCGCATCGGTCGCGACATTCTCGTCGCCAGACTCGTCGTCCGAACTGTGGTAGTACTTCTGACGCTTGACCTTCTTTTTTTCCTTCTTCGGCGCCCCCTTCCTCATCTCCGCCTCAGTCCGTCTGCGCTTGAGCGATGTGTTCACCATTGTGGCTGTGTGTTGTGACTTTCGGTGGTGGAAAACGCTCGAGGTATACCTTCCAGAACTTTTTTTCCCAGCATGCGTCGGCGGTCAGGGTTCAATTCACCGAACGCCAAGGGCCCCGCCCCGCAATCCATCGATTCCCCACTGAACACCAAACATCGCCGCATCGCCGCATCGCCGCATCGCAACCCACACGTACACGCTTCCATCCCCGTCAACCATACCACAACCGCCGCCATGGTGCTGCAAGATCTCGGGCGGCGCATCAATGCCGCCGTTTCTGACCTCACACGGTCGCCGAACCTCGACGAGAAGGCTTTCGAGGCCATGCTGAAGGAGATCTCCAATGCACTCGTCGAAGCCGATGTCAACATCAAGCTGGTCATGAACCTGCGCCAATCCGTCAAGCGCACAATCGACTTCAAGAACCTCGCGCCCGCTGTCAACAAGAAGCGCCTTATCCAGAAGACCGTCTACGATGAGCTCGTCAAGCTCGTTGACCCGCACGCCGAGCCCTTCAAGCCGAAGAAGGGCAAGCAGAACGTCATCATGTTCGTTGGTCTGCAGGGCTCTGGTAAAACAACATCGTGTACGAAGCTCGCAAGATGGTATCAGGCCAGGGGGTTCAAGGCGTGTTTGGTCTGCGCGGATACCTTCCGTGCTGGTGCCTTCGATCAGTTGAAGCAGAACGCTACCAAGGCAAAGATCCCTTACTACGGTAGCCACACCGAGACGGACCCCGTCGTCGTCGCAGCTGAGGGTGTGGAGAAGTTCAAGAAGGAGCGTTTCGAGATCATCATCGTGGATACTTCTGGACGACACAGCCAAGAGCAGGACCTTTTCGACGAGATGGTCCAGATCCAGAATGCCGTTACGCCCGATCAGACAATCATGGTTCTCGACGCTACAATCGGTCAACAAGCCGAAGCGCAGGCCCGCGCCTTCAAGGACGCAGCAGACTTCGGAGCCATCATCATCACCAAGACCGACGGTGCTGCAGCAGGTGGCGGTGCCATCTCCGCTGTCGCCGCAACACACACCCCCATCGTCTTCCTCGGAAACGGAGAACACATGCTGGACCTCGAGCGTTTCAGCCCCCAGCCCTTCGTCTCCAAGCTGCTCGGCATGGGTGACGTCGCCGGTCTCGTCGAACACGTACAATCGCTCAAGCTCGACCAGAAAGACACGATGAAGCACATCGTCGAGGGCAAATTCTCCATCAAGGACCTCCGCGACCAGCTCTCCAACATCATGAAGATGGGCCCGCTCAGCAAGATGGCTGGAATGATTCCCGGGCTGAGCAATATGATGGGGGGTATGGACGACGAGGAGGGTAGCACGAAGCTCAAGCGTATGATCTACATTTGCGACAGTATGACGGAGAAGGAGCTCGAGAGCGATGGCAAGATGTTCATTGAACAACCCACGCGAATGACCCGTATCGCTCGTGGATCCGGCACGAGCGTACGAGAAGTCGAGGAGCTGCTCACACAGCACAAGATGATGGCAGGAATGGCCAAGCGCATGGGCGGAATGCACAAAGGGATGCAGAAAGCTCAGGGCGCCATGGGTGGCCTTAACCAGAAGCAGCAGATGGCCGCTATGCAGAAGCGAATGCAGTCCATGGGCGGAGCTGGACGGGGCGCAGGAGCAGGGATGCCCGATATGTCGGCGATGATGAAGATGCTTGGAGGTGGCGGGGCTGGAGGGGGCGGGATGCCAGACATGTCGGCGCTTCAGAACATGATGGGTGGCCTCGGAGGGGGCGGCGGCATGCCAGACATGTCGCAGATGATGAATATGATGAAGGGAATGGGAATGGGAGGCGGCGCTCAGGGCGGGCGAGGAAGGCGGTAGTCCATGGTTACAGATGAGACGAGACTTTGGATTCTGCTTTTCTGTGCATAGCCGCGGCGTTCAGGTTGGGCGGGTTTGACCTCTCACAGGTAACACGCTGGAGGTACGTAGATCTATGTTGTAACTGGTCGTCTGCTGATGACGAAGAAGAAGCAGTGCATGTAGAGAGTGATGATCAAAGATTGAATGCAAGATACCCCACATCTCACCGCGATCTAACGATGATAGTCTACCTGCGTCCTTCCAGACTCTCCGGCAGCTCTTCTGGTGATCAAGACGATCTCCTGGAGACCCTCAGTACATCACGGCGCGGTTCAAAAAACCGCTAATACACCTGTACAAATACTCAAGTTGCTTTGCTGCGCTGCTTTTACTGTTGCACCATCTCTCGACAGCCTCAAACCAAGTTTTATTGCTTTCTGCCACGCCAGCCCTAACACCAGAGGTTCTCACCGACTGAATGTGAATATCTGTCCACGTCCTCGCCTTCACCTACGACCTCGAAGTCACATACAAAGTAAATGTTCATCTGCTCTTTTCTTATCGCTCACCTCGCCACGAGGCGTGCTAGCACATCCCACCTCACCTCACCTTCCATCACGCTATCATCCTCCACATGAGCGCCCACCACCCTCAACGGCCCCGATGTGAAGCCTTGCACAATGTTGTTGTCCTTTCCAGATGACGACGCATCACGGCGGTGCCGGCAAAAGACGCATGGAGTGTCTGCAGCTGGCAATTCTGCAAAACACTCGGTGAGGCGTTTGTCAAACCGGGAGACGACTCTTCCTCAAACGCATACAACTGAGGTCCTGCGAGAGGCTTTGACTACAGGAAGCGGTCTACGCCATTCCCTGCTGAGCACTCCTCATCGAGGTCGATCATTATCAACAAGCCATTCAAGGAACGATATGTACAGCCAAACTGCTACTCGCGAAACAACTGATCCCGAGTCAGGATGGACACTCCAGCTAGCATCGACGCTTCGTTCCCTGTACATTGCGGGGATCTGATGTGTCATGGGTGGTTCAAAACTGGACACTTGGAACGCGGATACCACCGGAAAGTACAACATCTTGTGCTCTCAGTCCCCGAACAAAAATGAAGCCGCCGACTCGATGATGTGGCGGCGTAGGCCACTTGTAGAATACGATGAATACTGCACTAAGTTGTTATTTAGCTAGGAGAAGACAATACATGCTGGTCCTGAAACATACTAGCTCAGAATAGTCTGAGTAGGGATAATCAGGCCTTATACGGACCGATTGATACCGCAGCAGATGGCTGACAACGCAGCTCGCAGAACTCCCAAAGGCTGGAGAAAATCTGGGAACGAAATGACCACTGACAATACGCCGCTGGACCCACAAGATCTCAGAATTCAGAGCGTAGCCACAGTCTGGCAATAATGGAGGGCTTTCCAGAAGGCGTTGCCCCAGACCATCTGTGTAAATCGCTGTCTCGACGCACCGAATCAGTCTTCTCTAAGCGGGCCGATCTCAGCACTTGCATACACCAGCCGGGGGTGGAGGCATTGTCCCTTCCGAGCGGATCTTCGAAGAAGATCACCGTTGCACCAGATGCGCCTCCTCTAGAGGGAAAAACGAAGAATGGCCGTGTTGTTCCAGACGATACAATCGTGTTGTTCCAGACGATGCAATCGCGTTGTTCAGTCACGAAAGAGACGTGTCTGATGACACCGACCATCTTACGACGCTACACGATCTGGTGCTGACGTTACGCTGAATGAGCCCACCGAAACAGTGTTCTCCAAGCGCTCGAAACTGGGCATCAATGCCCACTTACTGGGATTTCACAAGAATCTATCACAAAGGTTCAACCCAACATCGTCAGCGTTGATAGTGCTGCCTCCCGACACTGCAGCAACCCATCCCCACAGGCTTACACTTTGTTCTTGTCGTGGTCATATCAACTTCCATATACTCATGGGACATTGTTGTCTTCAACCTATTCAGCAACAACGCGCAACGTCACAACGCGACCCGGCCTTATACCGACATCCTGCACATGTTCTTGGAGCTTGTCGGACTCTATCGTCCTCCCTCCCAGGGTCAATTGTCCATTGATAAGGTTTAAGGGGAGACTATCCAGCAGAGGGGCTACGATTGCGGTGTCTTCCCTGCCTGGGCTGCAAAGAAGCTGCCGACCGGACAGGAGATACCGAGGATCCAGAAGGTGCGGAACTTGGCTCTGCACCTACGTGAACTCTACTTTACCGAGGTCAGATGCACAATGAACAATTCGGAGCCGAGTGTCTGGGGCGCTAAACCTCTAAAGTACTAAGAAGGTCTGTGTTTTGAGAGAGCGGCATCTTCGAGGAAGCTCCAGCAGGCCAGTTGACTAGACTCCGACACTGGTCCACCAAAATTGTCAAAGAACCACCGGTGGACTGCTCGAACAGGCATAGTTCCTGTTCCATCAATGCAGTCTCCACACATCATCCCCTGTGAGCTCCGCGACATGATCCTAGAAGAGCTTATAGAGTTTCAATTTCATCCTCGTTAGCTTATCGCCAGCTGCGCCACGAGATTGAGGGCACGTACAAGGCTCTTGTGGTATGCACCGGGAGAGCTGGATCACGTTGGAGAGAAGGTTTGGTGAGGAAGGAAGGGTCAATAGGCTAGATCGCTTGAATCCATCGGACCAAAGATGGAGACTGGGTACGTGGCAAATGAAACAGAGAATGGAGCGTCTGACGGCTAGGAGACTGTACAACATTCCTAAGCTTAGGGAGCCTGGCGTTTGAGGACGGTTCCGAGCATGATTCAGAAACCATTCAAGTTCATACTTCCCTCTACTCCCAAGGATTGTTAGAATCATGCGAATTGTACCAAACCTTAGTACTACATAAAAGCTAGAGATCACGACGTGAACAGCACACACTCCGCAGTGCAGTATCATCTAATTCATGTCATCTCCTCTCCCTACCGCGCGACATACGCGACCTGATCCTCCATTATGTCCTCCTTGGTTATCACTACCAGAGTGTTCCGAAAGCAACGAATGTCTAGCTGGTATGCTGTCAGCTCAGGGTGGAAGTCACTGAGGCAAGGACATGGCTGCATTGACGTGGCTATTGTAGTTTTGTTGATCTCTTTAGAGCTCCTGCCAGATTCAAAGGGAGACCTCAGATTCTCAAAAATGCTATGGGTGGCTAGCCTGGAGAACACTGAACGTCCGACTTACATGCCATCAGCTGCGCGCCGAGATGCTCCCGGCTCTAGATAATCTGCACAAGCATGGCAGTGGAACTGATCCAGTTCACTTCAACAACAAGGCCCTCACCAAAGGAAGAAGAAGCCCCTAGAAACAAAGCACGAATTGGCTGTTGTTTGAAGGCATTCAGGAAGCCTCGCGAAGCGCATTTGGTGAGATGATAAGTCACGAAGCTTGACTGGTCAAAAGTGTCTCTCTACTATGATCATAAGCGGGATACATGGTTGCGCAATCAAAGTACGGGCAGACTCACTCCACCGAAATCATGATGTGTCCGATCCTGATATCATTGGCAAACTGCAATCACGAACAAAACTCTGCTTGCCCCATGCGGAGCTTATTCCATCTACCGATGATTTCGCTCATATCCCTACCACGTGAAATGCGCGACCTTGTTCTTGCGAATGTCATACTCCACTACTGTGGTTGGCAGATGCACAGAATCATGGAATCAAAAGGTCTTGCGAGTGTTCAGCTGACATGCCATCAGCTGTGAATTGAAAGACTAGAAGTGCTAGATAGATTGGTGCAACAAGGATATCCAGACTTATGTGAGTAGTGGTCTATTGTTCCGCGAACGAAACATGCGCAACCAAGGGTAGGAGGTAGCGATAGAAGTCTTGTGGCGGTGTAGGCCACTGCGATATACTGATAGTTACGATAAACGATAGCGTAGGACTATCGGGTCGATGGAATACTGCGCTGAGTTGCTATCTAGCTAGGAGAAGACGACCATATACCTGACCTGAAACATGCTAGTCCAGGATAGTCGGATGTGTGCAACCTCAGGTCTACCGACTGGCCGGTACCGTAACAAGTCTTTTTCTATGCGGTTATTAGCAAACTTCGTTCAACACCAAAACACCAAAAATACCGCATTCCGACATGTGCCTTTGAGGTTAATCTAAAATCTCTTCTCTTATTACTCTTCCACGTGCGCTGCGGGACATAATTTTCTCAAGAATCATTTTACCACATTGTTGTTGGTACAAGCACGACGGAACTGGGGCAACAGCCTTCGAAAATGTCCAGCTGACGTGTAACCAGCTGCGTGCTGAGGTCCTACAAATCTGGGGAAGTTGCCTCTCGCCCAGCCATCATAAAGGTCTGTTTACATGATGTATGTCTTGTGCAGTCAAGAGCAAGAGGTGCTTGTTGAAACGGGCAAGAGCACTGCACCAACACACGTGACCTCTTTACTCCATAAACCGTCACATCATGACACCGTGGAGTTCAGTTAGCATGTCGAAAACTTAAGAAGGAATTCGAAGAGAGACAGATAGTTCGATATCGTCAGCTTCTGAGAGAGCTCGAGCGGAATGAGTTGCGGTAGTAAAACTACGCGACGAAAACGCTGAGATGGTAAAAATGGACATAGCGGGCAGGTACGATGAATATAGTTTGACGTTGAATATGAGTTGACTTTGGCAGACTGATATGAGGGACTGCGAGGAAGAAAATTTGCCATTGTGGTGATACAAGTGTGTATGCTGTCAGGTGGGAGAAAACGATGGCGATGATGTGAGCACATCAATTGCAATCTGACAACGAAGCACCATCACGCCCGTTTAAATATCTCTTCTTGGCCCGGTGAGTCTTATGTGACCATCAAATACTATGTTCATCGTCGCTGTGCCTCGCAGGATCCTGGGTTCGTCTGTCCTGGTATGCACCCTCGATGATCCGTATTCAATTCGGCACTGGAACAACGTTCGAGAGACATGCTCATAATCGCAAGCTGGAGTGTGACCACTATTAGGCCTCGAAAGAGCCGCATGTTGCAGGGTTCCGACGTCATGCTCAAGATTTTGCTGCGTTTGTGATGCCATCCATGAGGCCAACCGGTTTAAAGTCACCCGTTATGCCAGACTGCACCCCCGTGGCAATACCATCGTACGCCAACGCTGCTCCAACAGCAGCGCCTCCCACAATGAGCGCACTTCCGCCACTGACAGCAGTCGCCCCAACGATAGCGGTTGTTCGTGTTGCATTGAGCATGCACCGGGTCCCACCTTCGGTATCCCCTTGCGCGTACCGAACAACACCCACAACGTGACCAACCACCGGCGTGTTCTCCCCGAGTGTCGTCCATGCATCCTTTTGCATATTGAGTAGTCTTTCACTTTCCTGATCGTCGGATAAGGCGCGTCGAATGTTGCTGGTGATTACGCTGCGTTCGGAGTAGGTGACAAAGGTCTCGCCAGCACTGTCAATCATCTTTTTGGCTGCGTCAGACTGCCCCGCTGCTGCCAAAGCGCCGGCTGCGACGGTGCGACTTGCTGCGTCCACGACTGTGACAACCTCTCCGACAACTGGAATGGACTGCGTGGCACCCATGATAAGAGACGAGGACGTACACAATGGATGATGCGAATGTGCTTGGTAAGAACAACGCAATCGACGAGGAGAACAAGAAGCGCAGCTGCGGAAACGTGGACTTGGAACGAGGATTTTATGTAGTAGTAGTAATACGGAGCGCCCGACAAATGTGAGTCCAGAAGCGGGTTTCTGTGCTTCTAGACCGTTCGCGATGTTGGTCTGTGCGCGCAACTCGCAGATTTGCTTGTGTGCCATATACAGGTAATCGTGACGGGCGCCGTAGGTGGTTCGAAGTGAGCATGGCGTCTAGACAAGCAAGAGGAGTCGAATACGCGTAGGGTGGCAAATAGTTCTTGGAAGAGCGAAGAACAACAATTGGAGGTACCGGTCACTGAGGATTTTTGTTGACTATCTCGACAGTGCAATCATAGCTGGCGGATCGGCCTTCTCGTCCAGTACACCCGCCTTTTGCAAGATGTTCACAGTCTTATCAACCACCTTCTGATCCACGCCTCTGACGTCTTTCGCGAACTGTACTGTCTTCAGCCACTCCCTCGCGTCCTCTTCGGAGTAGTCGAGCTTCGTGCTTATGTACTTAACCGCTTCTTCCTGGTTCTTCTCGAAGTGCTTGATGCCCTTGTTGATCTTGACCAGGGCATCTTCCAGCTCTTCCTTGAGTGGCGGCGCAGTAGCGTTGGTACCATGACTCCAGTTCTCCGGGTTCAGCAGTGCGTTAGCAGCAACGATTTTCCAGCTTGACCATGGCGTATATATCTCGCCGACGCGCTTGATCGAACCATTGTCGTAATACCGCTTGGATGTGAAGTGCTCCCACATGAAGAAATCTGCCGTCTTGTCGTTCACCCCGTCCCTCAGATTCGAGAATGTGTTGAGCACTTCCACTGGAAACGGCGACTCGCCTTTCTGGAGCCAGCCTTGCTGGTCCGCCAGGACAAAGCTCATGACATAGCTTCCGCTTCCTATTCTGCTCACACCCACCTTCTTGCCCTTTAGATCTTCTATACTCTTGACGTCCTCCCTTTCTGTACCACTAGATATCGCCCAGCATAAAGGTGTCTCAACGTATGTGCCCACGATGCGGAAACCAGCGTCTTTCTTCGCAGACTGTGCCTTGCCCAATGCGGCAATCCATCCTTCTGTCAAACCAACACCGACATCGATTTCATTGTTCTGCAGCGCGGTGACCATGTGCCCGGTGCCTGAAGGAAATGGAAGGAGTTGCGAGTGCAGATTATAGTGCTTCTTGGCAAACTCGAGTGGTGTTGAGAAGTGCTCAGGCACAAAACCTATCCGGAGAGGTGCCATTCTTGCGGTATGTGTGGAGAAGGCGCGTGTTAAGAGGATCGGTGATGGAAAGCGCGCAGCGCGCAGTGTGCGTAGCATTGGAGTTAGTAGTGTATAGCTCCTGTCGTATTGTCCGCTAATGACAAGAGGCCAACTCTCACTTCTCGCTTCGGTCGTGTTTCGTGATGTCGAATGAAGCTCGAAGGTTGGGACGCGTCAGTGATGTCACGGTTATACTTGCCGAAGAAGGAAGAAAGCATTGACCAGCCCCGCTCGTTCCGACGCAATTCCGATCCACGCCGACCATCGCTCACTCATGCCACTTCCCTTGGCGTTGATGTCGACATGGTAGATTCTGCTGTTGACTCTTCTGCCTTCGTTTCCTTGATCTTCTGTTTTCTCTGTTTCTCGTGATACTCTAGACCGTTCTGTAGCTGCATCCTAGCTACAATCTTTCCTTCGCCACCAGACATGGGCGACTTCGAAGCGCCGTCATCTGAAAAGTTGTCTTTGAGGGCCAGGAGCATAGCTGTCATCGGTGCAGGCCCTTCTGGCTTGGTAGCCGCAAAGCATGTCATTTGATCTTACTTTAAAGCTAGGAGCTGACGGTAACAGATACTTGCGTGCAGAGAAGGCGTTTTCCAATATCGTATTGTTCGAGCAGCGTCCGAGAGATGGCGGCATTTGGAACTACACTTCTGAAGAAAGAGACGAGGACTTGTTCACGGTTCCCCAAAAAAACCCATCGGGAAAGAACCAGGATCCTATCTGGAAGCAAGGATTGGCCAACGGACACACTACTACTGGCATTAATGGTGCGAACCCTGCTTCGAAGGATCCAACGTTCGTGTCTCCAATGTATGAAAGGCTTGAGACGAACATCCCCCGAGGTTTGATGGGGTTCAAGAACCTCGACTGGCCTCAAGATAGTCAGCTCTTCCCCAAACACCAGACAGTGCTCAAGTACATCGAGGACTACGGCAGAGATGTTCAATATACAGTCCGCTACACTACTCAAGTCACAAATGTCACTCCAACAAGCGACGACTCAGCCAGTTCATGGTCTGTAACATCTCGACATTTGCAAACCTCTACCACCACGACAGAGATATACGATGCCGTAGTGGTAGCGAACGGCCATTTCATCACGCCCTACATTCCTGACATCTTCAACATTGCAGAATGGAACAAGGCTTACCCAGGTCTAATCTCGCATTCAAAGTACTACCGCCGGCCAGAGGAGTTCATTGGCAAAAAGGTAATCGTAGTGGGCAACTCCGCCTCCGGCGCCGACATCTCGAACCAAATCGCCGAGCATTGTACACTTCCGCTTCTCTGGTCTAGTAAGTCCACGAACCTGTTTGTCAGCGCAACACCTACGGACCCGCGGCGCCGCGAGCTGCCACCGATCGAGCGGTTCAATCCGGAGATGCGAGGTGTAGAGTTCGAAGATGGCACGATTGAGAACGACATCGACGCCATCGTCTTTGCCACAGGCTACTTCTACAGTCTCCCGTTTCTGGAGGATGTCAGACCGAAATTGATCACCGATGGAAGCCACGTCAATCACACATACAAACACCTCTTCTACGCACCAAAGCCGACGTTATCTTTCCTCGCACTACCGCAAAGGGTGATACCCTTTCCAACTGCAGAAGCACAAGCTGCAGTTCTAGCACGCGTGTACTCTGGCCGACTATCGCTCCCATCTCTTGCGGAAATGGAGAAATGGGAAGACGAGCAGAAAGCTGAAGCCGGTGATGGGAGGAGGTTCCACTTGTTACCCTTTCCGAAAGACGGTCAGAACATCAATGAGCTGTCCAAGTGGGCTCTGAGTGCTCCTCGCAAGGACGATTTGAGTAACGAGGGACAAGGCATGATTCCGCCAGTGTGGGGAGAGTGGGAGTTTTGGTGCCGTGAGAATTTTCCTGCGATACGGCAAGCATTCGGCAAGCTTGGTGAGAAGAGATTCGAGACGCGGACATTGGAAGAAGTTGGGTTTAGGTATGACGAGTATAAGAAGAAGAAGGCTAAAGGGGACGAGAAGCTGGTATAGGATCATTGTATCCATGAGTAATGCCTATGTAACAATGCTGGGTCTTCTTCACAAATAGCGACTGCTCTCCTGGATCAGCAGTTATCCAACTCGACGCCTTGTGCTAAGAATCCGAAACAGCATCCTCAAGTCAACTTGCATGTCCCACGATCCCATCCAATCGGCAACCTTCCGGCTAAATTATCGCTTAGACTTCCCAAAACGTGACAGTTGAGCTCGAGACTACCAACGGGTAGATTGCGGCCGTGCACCTGATTGACGAGCCATCTCTACAGGTTTGTTTATGATTATCTTGGAGTCAATGCACCCTACAATGCTACCACACAAAGTAGAGAACCTAAACGTCATATTCTCTTGACAAGCGTTGACGTGACAAGCATGCTCCTTCTTGGTCGTTCAATCCAGTGCGGACCCCAGTGCAAACATGTTCGTCTGAGCGAGTCAATCGTTATGCACTTTGAAGCTATGCCATCATCTCTTCCGGCGACAGCTCGATCGCATAGTACAGACAGATTGGTAAGATCTGCTGGTAATCATCTGGTTCAGATACTGGTGCGAAGCTGTGCAATATGACATATTTTGATATTATGGAATAGATAAGAATCGAGTTAATGATGAAAGTGTAACGTAGATTACAAGCGAGCCGCGTATACAAGCGAGTCGCGCACCCCACCAACTTTGCCCACCTCTCCTATCTCATCGTACAATGGCTCCACGCAACGTTACCCAATCGCTATCAAATGAAGCAGATATTCAGCTTGCTATCTCATCTCTCAATACACGTCAAATACAGAGTAATCAACGCGCTTCTGCAGCCTTTAAGGTTGCTGAAACTACGTTACGCGACCGACGCGCTGGGAAGCCTGCACGATGCGATTGCCAGCCCAACTCAAGGAAGCTTACCCAGCTAGAAGAGGAGGTGATTACATGTTATATACTGGATCTGGATTCTCGTGGATTTGCGCCTACGTACGCAGCTGTACGTGATATGGCTGATAAGCTGCTTGCTGCGCGCGATGCAGGTTGCATTGGCATCCACTGGCCACGCAACTTTGTCAAGCGTACAGACAGTCTTACGACGCGTTTTAATCGGCCGTACGATAGGCAGAGAGCTCTGTGTGAGGATCCTGTCCTTATCCAAGGCTGGTTTGAGCTTGTAGAGCGGACAAAGGCCAAGTGGGGTATCTGTGACGAGGACGTCTATAACTTTGACAAGGCTGGCTTTATGATGGGCAAGATCACGACTCAGCTCGTTGTGACAGGGTCAGAGAGAAGAGGCAGGCCAAAGGCTATCCAGCCTGGTGACCGTGAGTGGGTGACAGTGATTGCTGCAATCAACGCCGCTGGCTGGCCAATTCCACCGTTTCTCATCTTTGCTGGCCAGTATCACCTGTCTGCCTGGTACGAAGAGGCAGCAATCCCGCACGACTGGGCAATCGCAGTTAGCGACAATGGCTGGACAAACAATGAGCTAGGAGTTGAGTGGCTGAAGCACTTTATCAAGCATACAGAGGGCAAGGTAGTTGGCGCGCGTAGGCTGCTTATTCTTGATGGCCACAAGAGCCACCACTCTCTTGAGTTTGAGGAGCTCTGCAAGGAGAACAATATCTACACGCTCTGTATGCCGCCTCACTCATCCCATCTGCTGCAGCCGCTTGACGTTGGCTGCTTCTCGCCGCTGAAGCGCGCGTACAGCCGCAAGATTGAGGCTCTAATCTGCCACTACATCAACCACATCACAAAGCTTGAATTCCTGCCAGCCTTTAAGGCAGCCTTTGATAGCGCGTTTACAACAGCTAATATCTGCTCAGCCTTTCAAGGCGCAGGCCTTGTGCCTCTCCAGCCAGGCGCTGTTCTGTTGAAGCTGGACGTCCAGCTGCGTACGCCTACTCCAGCTGCTCTGCCAGAGGCTGTCTGGCAGGCTCGTACACCAAGCAACGTACATGAGCTTGAGGCCCAATCAACATTAATTCGTGAGCGAGTAAGAAAGCACAAGAGCTCATCGCCAGCTTCAATCATTGAAGCAATTAACCAGCTTAAGAAAGGAGCAGAGGTGATGATGCTCTCAGCTGAGCTTATGCGCGATCGGATTACTAGCCTTGAGAGAGCCAACGATGCAGTGTCAAAGCGAAAGCAGCATAAGAAAAGGCGTATACAGAAGCAAGGAGTCTTAACAAAGAGAACTGGAGAGGATATAATTGCTCAACGTGAGGCTGATCAGCAGATTGCTCGTGAAGAGTGTCAAGGTGGAGAGCGACCGGGCCTAAGCCGCCAGGCTCTGGCACGCTGTACAAAGTGCAGAGAGCCTGGGCACAACTCACGGACATGTAAAAAGGATAATGTAGACACTGCTTAATCTACCATATTGATATCTATATACTGCTTTATATTGTGGTTGAGTTATACGCTCAAAGAGGTGGGCAAAGTTGGTGGGGTGCGCGACTCGCTTGTATGCGCGACTCGCTTGTACAGTACGTTATATATATTAGCATATGCACGAGAACATCATTATCATCATCATCATGAGCCAGCCTCAGCCACCAAGTGGCAATCTACAAACATCTCATTCTACTATCTTCCAATCAATCTATTACCAGCATCAATATGTATCTCCCAACCTCAGCAAACCCTCTCTTGATCATCACCTGCACTCTCGCCGCATCTGCTATCTCGACCGCTACCGATACCATCGATCTCTCAGACCGCAACGCCCTCTTCAAACAAGCCCTCGATGGTTTAGAAATCACCTACCTTACTGATGACTCGACGCTGCACAAACAAACATGGCCACTCTGGGGCCACGATAGTGGAGACAAAGACTGCAGCTGCCCTAATGGGATCGGAAGTGAACAGGCACTGGGACCGGAACAGGCTTTAACAGTGGTAGCGCAGGTGCAGGTGCAGGTGCCGGAGCTGGTGGGTCTGGTAGGTACACGTTTTAACCTGTGACAGTTTATGGAGTAAAGAGGTCATGTGTACCACGTGTTTTGGTGCAGTGTTCTTTCTCTTTCCAACAAGCACTTTCTACCTCTGTCTGAATGACAGATACATCATGTAAACAGACCCTGATGGTCCGGTAAGAGGCAATCACAGAACAACAAGAACAACACAATACACTGATTTTGCTGCTTCGCGCGGTTCCCCCCTGACTTACTGCCTTGCGCGGGTACACCTTCATTCATTGCAACTACTGCAACATAACCAAGTCGAAGTCTCATGCTGTTAATTGAAAGCTTCCGGTGGAGGATCTGGCATGATCTGCATCTCCAGTAACATTTCAGGTCAACTGATGGGCGGAGGCAGCGTAGGAGCAGGTGCTGGTGCGGTGTCATACTGACACGGCTTGCAGCCAACCAGTCCTTATACATCTGTCAACCCCTATTACCCCTATCTGTCAACCCCTATTACCCCTATCTGTCAACCCCTATTACCCCTATCTGTCAACCCCTATTACCCCTATCTGTCAACCCATATTACCCCTATCTGTCAACCCCTATTATCCCTATTTTGTCAACCCCTATTAGTCAACCCCTATTGACAGCCCCTATCCGTCAACCCCTATTAGTC